>NC_057804.1:120097030-120122799 GCF_018294505.1 Triticum aestivum
TGCAGATTCGGTGGTTCATGGATTGAATTTGGATCTGCAGATCTGTAGTCTGAATCTTGTTGATTATTCACGTCACTTACCGGTCGTGCTCACGAAGTCTGAGCAGTAGCCAGTGATATAGTTTTGACAATATGGGTTACATATTTATTTTGATGCAATATCATTGTAAACATACAAGTCCAGAGTTTAAAATGAAAAGCCGGTTACAAGGTCGAGTTCTTTATAATCGCTATAAGGTGATGGGCCAGTCGAGTACCAGTTACCTAGTGAATACCCTATGTATGAGTCATGCTTCACACTTTTATTGATTTTGTAGGACTTATTATGGTTTGTTTGTTTTGATTCACTTATGCCGCAATAGTGTTTCTGATGATAGTAACAACGCACCGCTTTAAAACGGTGTCGTTGACGAAGGCTACTGCATCCAGATTTCATAACATTGTTTTATGACCAGTTGCTCTTCCATCAGACCATCACCCTGGTTGGCGCTGGGTCTGCAACAATGTTTTCCTAATAAGAGACAGTGCGGCTCATGAATGTGTTTTTATTTGTTTCAATTATGTTTTTAGCAGTAAGCATTGAACATTTGGGGAATGTTTTAGTAATGGGCATGTGCGCATATGTTAATTTTTTCTACATGCACATCACGTTTTCTATTGGTACGTGCGGTCACCTCATCATTGTTAGAGTTATAATATAAGTCATGTACCCCTTTATATTTATCTCGTTGTATGAGGGGTTTCCTGCATATGTTCCACACCTGTACATGTATATATATATATCGGCCTATGGCCTCATGGGAATACAAGTTGCATATTCCTAACATGGTATTAGAGCTAGGTCAATTTTTTTGCACGCTGCAACTCGTGCTTTTGATCCGTCTGTTCGATCGAAGCAATCCGCTCGATCTCCTCTTCGTCTCTCGATCGAGGCAGGGGGCTCGTCCGCAGGAGCCCCCGATCTCCTCTTCAGCCAGCCGCTAGCAGGGCTTCTGCTGCCGGCCCCGTCCCGATCGGGCGTCTTCCAGCCGCTCGGCTGCCGGCCCGTCCCGCTCCCGTCCAGCCGGCGCTCAGGAGCCCCCGATCTCCTACCCAGCCGCCCGTCCCGCTCCCGTCCAGCCGGCGCTCAGGGAGCTCGGCTGCTGGCCTGTCCCGCTCGGGCGCCACCCAGCCGCCCTTCCCGCAGGCGCCCAGGGCGTCAGATCGGCCCAGGGGGCTCGTCCTGCAGGCGCCCTTGATCTCCTCTCCCGCCGGCTTTCGCTGCTCCCGTAGCAGCGCCTGATTCCGATCCGGTCGTTCTCGTCGGATCTAAAAAAAAATGTCTGCTGCATCGGGTTATGTTGCTGTTCCTCGCTGTCCGGTGATCTTTGATGGTACTAACTACACCGAGTTCACTGGCTTCATGCGCATTCACATGCGTGGCATCCGTCTTTGGGGTGTTCTTTCTGGCGAGGTCTGTTGTCCGCCACGTCCAGTTCCTCCGGTGGCCCCTACCCCGCCAACTCCATCGGTTCTTCCTACGGATGCTAATCAGGCTGCCAAGGATGCGGCTAAGGTTGCTGATGAGGTTGCTGATCGTGCTTATGATGAGAGGGTTTTGGCTTATGAGGAGGCTCTTCAGTTGTATCATGGTGCTCTGTCTGCTTACCCCAGTGGCTTGATGATGATGCTCGTGCTGCAGCTGTTCTCACTGCTAGTGTTCTGCCTCAGTTTGCTTCTGAATTTCTGGGTCTTTCTACTGTCTTTGAGATGTGGACCCGTCTTCGTGAGCGCTATCAGCCCTCTGGTGATGCCTTATACCTCTCTGTGATCCGCCAGGAGCATGCTCTTCAGCAGGGTGACTCTACTGTTGATGACTTCTATGCACAGAGTTCTGCTATCTGGCATCAGCTTGATTCTCTCCGTAGTGCTGGGTGTCGTACCTGCCCCTGTTGCCAGGCTGTCCAGGCCAATTTGGAGTTTCATCTCGTCTATGAGTTCTTGTCTCGGCTTCGTAAGGAGTTTGAGCCCCGGCGTGCTCAGTTGTTTGCTCGTGGCCGTATTTCTCTCATGGAGGCGCTTTCTGAGATTCGTGCAGAGGAGACTCGCTTACGTGGTGCTGGTTTGCTGGAGGTTCCCTCTGTGCTTGCTATTCGTGCTCCTCCGCCACCTGCTCCATCGACCACTTCTCGCTCGAGTGCTCCGCCGCTCTTGCCCACTCCTTCTGGAGGCTCCGGTCGCCCCCGTCCACACTGCGCCTATTGCAACAATGATGGTCATCTTGAGTCTCAGTGCTACACGAAGAAGAAACACCTGCGCAAGGCTCGATCATCATCTTCAGGGACTTCGTCGTCTACCTCGACAGCTTCAGCCATTGCTTTGACTGAGCAGGATATTCTGAGACTTAAGCGTCTGCTCGCGGCTTCAGGTTCTTCCTCGACGGGTACTGCCGGTTCTGTGACTGATGCTTCCCGCACTGAGCAATCACCCTCTACACAGTCAGGTACATCCCCATGGGTTCTGGACTCTGGAGCTTCTTTTCATATGTCTTCTCATTCCTCCACTTTGTCCTCTCTTCGATCACTGGATTCTCCTATTCATGTCTTCACTGCTGATGGTACTCCACTTTCTGTTGCTAGTAGAGGCAATCTTACTACTCCTTATTCTGTTCCTGATGTTGCTCATGTTCCTCGACTTACCATGAATTTGTTTTCTGCTGGTCAACTTACGGATTCTGGTTGTCGTGTCATCCTTGACGTTGACTCTTGTTCTGTCCAGGACCGTCACACGCACACTCTGGTTGGGGCTGGCCCTCGCCGCCGTGATTCTCAGGGTCTTTGGGAGTTGGACTGGCTTCATGTTCCTTCTGCTGCTACCACCATCGCCAGTTCTTCCGCTTCTGTTGCCTCTGTCACTGGTTCCTTCCAGCAGTGGCATCATCGACTTGGTCATCTGTGTGGTTCTCGGTTGTCTTCTTTAGTTCGTCGAGGCCTTCTGGGGTCTGTCTCAGGAGATGTCTCTTTAGAGTGTCAGGGTTGTCGTCTTGGTAAGCAGATTCAGTTACCATATTCACATAGTGAGTCCGTGTCTAAGCGTCCTTTCGATTTAGTCCATTCTGATGTATGGGGTCCGGCCCCTTTCGCTTCGAAAGGTGGTCATAAATACTATATTATTTTCATAGATGATTTCTCTCGTTACACATGGCTTTATTTCATGACTTCTCGTTCTGAGGTGTTGTCTATTTATAAGCGTTTTGCTACCATGGTTCATACTCAGTTCTCTTCACCCATTCGTGTTTTTCGTGCTGACTCCGCTCGCGAGTATATCTCTAAGATGTTGCGTGGTGTTCTTGCTGAGCACGGGACTCTCTCTCAATTCTCTTGTCCTGGTGCTCATGCTCAGAATGGTGTGGCTGAGCGAAAGCATCGACATCTTCTTGAGACGGCTCGTGCATTGATGATTGCTGCCTCTCTCCCGCCTCATTTTTGGGCTGAGGCCGTCTCCACATCCACCTATCTTATCAATATACAGCCTTCCGCTGCTCTACAGGGTGGTGTTCCTTTCGAGCGACTTTTTGATCGTTCTCCCGATTATTCGATGCTTCGCTTGTTTGGTTGTGTTTGCTATGTTCTTCTTGCCCCTCGCGAACGCACCAAACTGACTGCTCAGTCTGTTGAGTGCGTTTTCTTAGGCTACAGTGATGAGCATAAGGGCTATCGTTGTTGGGATCCTATTGGTCGTCGGATGCGTATCTCTCGAGATGTGACTTTTGAAGAGTCTCGTCCTTTCTACCCACGCCCATCTTCCTCGACTTTTTCAGTGCAGGATATCTCTTTCCTCACTTTTCCTGACTCACCTATCACCCTCGCCGACACTGTACCTCTCCGTTCCACTTCCTCTCCTTCTCCACATCTCGTTGACTTGCAGTCACCTTCCTCCCCGGTCTCCTCGTCTAGCTTGTCACCGGGTTCTCCACCTTCATCTCCGGTGACTTCCTCTCCCAGTTTGTCACCGGATTCTACACCTTCATCTCCGGTGACTTCTTCGTCGTCACCCCCTGATTCTACCTTGCCGATTCCTCCTTCTATTATTCCATCTCTTCCTCAACATTACACTCGTCGTCCATGACCAGTTGATGCCTCTGTGGATGGGTCGTCATCTTTCTCTCAGCCTACTTATGGTTTGCGTTCTCGTCCTCGTCCGCCTGTTGATCGCTTTGGATTTCCCACTGCTGGTGCTGCTGTTCTTGAGCCGACTTCTTACCGTCAGGCTGTTGTTCATCCTGAATGGCAGTTTGCGATGGCAGAGGAGATTGCTGCTCTTGAACGCACTGGTACTTGGGATCTTGTTTCTCTTCCTCCCGGAGTCCGTCCGATCACTAGTAAGTGGGTCTACAAGGTTAAGACTCGCTCCGATGGTTCTCTTGAGCGTCACAAAGCTCGTCTTGTGGCTCGTGGTTTTCAGCAGGAGCATGGTCGTGATTATGACGAGACTTTTGCTCCTGTGGCTCATATGACCACTGTTCGTACCCTTCTTGCCGTTGCCTCTGCACGCCACTGGTCTATATCTCAGCTTGATGTTAAGAATGCCTTTCTTAATGGTGAGCTGCGTGAGGAGGTGTACATGCAGCCACCACCTGGGTATTCTGTTCCTGATGGCATGGTATGTCGTCTTCGTCGCTCTCTCTATGGCCTTAAGCAAGCCCCCCGCGCCTGGTTTGAGCGCTTTGCCTCTGTGATCACTGCTGCTGGTTTTTTAGCAAGTGCTCATGATCCCGCATTGTTTATTCACCTTTCTCCTCGTGGTCGGACTCTTCTTCTTCTTTATGTTGATGACATGATCATCACGGGGGATGATCCCGAGTATATTGCCTTTGTAAAGGCCCGTCTTAGTGAGCAGTTTCTTATGTCTGATCTTGGACCTCTTCGCTACTTTCTTGGGATTGAAGTCTCTTCTACCTCTGATGGCTTTTTTATATCCCAGGAAAAGTATATCCAGGATCTTCTTGCTCGTGCTGCTCTTACTGACGAGCGCGTTGTTGAGACTCCTATGGAGCTCAATGTTCACCTCCGTGTTACTGATGGTGATCCTCTCCCTGATCCGACGCGTTATCGTCATCTTGTTGGCAGTCTTGTCTATCTAGCTGTCACTCGTCCGGACATCTCTTATCCGGTTCATATTCTGAGTCAGTTTGTCTCTGCCCCCACCTCGGTTCACTATAGTCATCTCCTTCGTGTTCTTCGATATCTTCGAGGCACGATCTCTCACCGTCTATTCTTTCCTCGCTCCAGTTCTTTACAGCTCCAGGCCTATTCGGATGCTACGTGGGCTAGTGATCCTTCCAATCGCCGTTCACTTTCTGCTTACTGTGTTTTTCTTGGTGGTTCTCTCATTGCCTGGAAGACGAAGAAACAGCTTGCAGTTTCCCGTTCGAGTGCCGAGGCTGAGTTGCGAGCAATGGCTCTTTTGACGGCAGAGGTGACTTGGTTACGGTGGTTACTTCAGGATTTTGGTGTTTCTGTCACTACACCGACTCTGCTTCTATCTGACAGTACAGGTGCTATCAGCATTGCACGCGATCCTGTGAAGCATGAGCTCACCAAGCATATTGGTGTTGATGCTTTCTATGTGCGCGCTGCTGTGCAGGATGAGGTTATTGCTCTTCAGTATGTGCCTTCCGAGTTACAGTTGGCGGATTTCCTGACAAAGGCTCAGACTAGAGCACAACATGGCTTTTATCTCTCCAAACTCAGTGTTGTTCATCCACCATGAGTTTGAGGGGGGGTGTTAGAGTTATAATATAAGTCATGTACCCCTTTATATTTATCTCGTTGTATGAGGGGTTTCCTGCATATGTTCCACACCTGTACATGTATATATATATCGGCCTATGGCCTCATGGGAATACAAGTTGCATATTCCTAACAATCATTATGTTGGTTTGTGTGGTAACTTTTATCCTCCAGTCTGTACTTTAATTTTCCATGCTTAGTTATTTCATGATGCTGCATATGTAAACTTTGCAGACCTTTTTTCTAACATATGGACCATATTCTAAATCTGCATCTTCCCAAGTTCCACATTTCAGTTCCGTGTGCATATTTGCTTTGTTATATGAAAAGCCTTCACTTACGAAAAATGGTTTATTGGGGAAATGCTAAACCTAGCTAGCTTTTCCACCTTGAGATATATACTGTTAAATATATGCATTCAGGTATGTACGGTATTTGGAGATGCCTTTATATTTCGGTATTTCCTCATTGGTCAAATATATTCCTTGAGTTAACTTTAAATGTATCTTCAATACCTGTGACTTGAGGCAGCAACCGTCTGCTCGCATATTACCATTGATTGATATTTTGTCATAGTTAAAATTTAGAATTTCATTTATGTTCATACCTTTTCAGTATCTTATTTTGGCTTGTCTTTGTACATTGTCTTCATAAGCTTCTATGGTGATGCTCTTAAGATTGATGCTAAGAGGCATATGATGTCAACATCTAATTTCATCTGAATATTCATAGATAATGCTGGATACAGTGGGTCCAGAAATTCAGGTTCACAATTCAACTGGTGGAGCAATCGAGTTGATAGGGGGGAATCATGTCACAATAACACCAGATCTTTCTAAAGCTCCTTCGGCTGATATCCTACCAATTAAATTTGGCGATCTTGCAAAAGTAAGTGAATAATAAAAATAACAATTAGGATATGAAGTATTATAATGCATTATTTGAATTATGTTTATCTCTATGCATTTATATGTCGCTAGGTTCCTTTTGCTCTGTGCAACCACCACTTACATGTTGGCATTAAAGTAAAATTAATAGATTTTATGCAACAAACAAAATCTATTTGACTTCTCTATTGTGCTGGTGAAAGTACTTGGTTGTAAAATTTCTGCTATTTCTGAAATTTACAATTTGGAATATTGCATATTTGACTTTGTTCTCATTCCTTGAGTTCAGGTTGTGAAGAAGGGTGATACTCTTTTCATTGGTCAATATCTTTTCACAGGAAGTGAAACAACATCTCTATGGCTTGAAGTGCGTGAATTCTTAGATTCTCCTCACATATGTGACATTTCCCAATATTGGCATGTCCTTATATACTATAATCTACAGGTTACGGAGACTTCTGGTGCAGAAGTGATTTGTTACGTGAAGAACACAGCTACACTGTCAGGGCCCATTTTCACTCTGCATGTTTCACAAGTACATATCAGTATGCCCACTTTGAGTGAATATGATAAACAGGTAATGTGCACTACTTCTGAGTTTCTGTACAACACTACTCAGATATACACTCTCATAAATCTATCGCTATGTTTTCCTGTACAAAATATTTTGACTAGCTACTTTTTGTAGTAATATAAGGTCCCCAACCATATTTTTTGTTTGTTTTTATCTGTTAAATTTTTTTTCTTACCAATATTTAATGGTATAAAGCTATGACAAGAGATCACTCACGAGACACGCATTACAAGTTAAAACGATGCACAAACCAAACAATCTGTTTCGATCTCATGTTGGATAAAATCGTAAATACAATGGCAACTTGCTTCTTTCTGGCTATTGTTGATCTTTAGTTGCGGTTGAGGATTTGTTAAATAACGTTCTTTAGAAGTTCAACTTCTTCCTCTTTTGTCTCTTTTACTTGCCGTCCTTGAATGTGTGCAATCAGCACTCTAAAACTTTGACAACCAATGTCCACACAAATATTTAGACACGTCACAGAAACTCAATGCCATCATTTTTAATCATATTTTGATAAAATTGAACAAATGTTAAAAGGTACTCCCTCTGTTGATCTGTTCACTATTATACAATATTCTAACTTTGTTCTAAATCGGATGTATGTAGACATGTTTAAGTGTGTTGTTTAACTCATTTCAATCCGTTTCTAGTCCATATTAAAATGTCCAAAAGACCAAAACATCTTATAGTTGTGAACGGAGGGAGTATCTATTAGTCTGTTGGAGGCTCTGTCCAAGTCCAAAACAAGTAAAAGAAAATAGAGGGAATAGTTTATTTCAAGATTGCTTGCACGTAAAATACATATTTGTCGATGCTGTTTTATAAATTCATCCAGGTCATCCTAAGCACTTTTTTCCCCTACAATAGGTCATATCAACGTGGGGGCTGCAAAACAGTGTTGACATTATATCGCTTTCCCATACCCGCTCTTCTGAAGATGTCAGGGAGGTGAGTTTTCTTTTCCGAATCATCCACTCTTGCACCTGAATCATACATATAGTTATTTACACACCTGCTTCTTGATTTCCTTTCCATGGTTTCTGTAATACCTTGTTTAGAGGCTTTTCATGCTCTTATGTGCACTCAACAGAAATTAGATTCTTAGAAGCTTAGTGATGCAAATTGCCAGTCAATTGAGTAGATGGGATTTCATGAATGAGCTCTTGTATGTATCTACAGTTTAGACTTCAAATATGAATCAATTGCCAGTCAATTGAATAGAAGCTTAGTTAGCTGGGGGAACACTGCTGATCCTCAAATATATTTTTTGTGCAGCTTAGAGCCTTTTTAAAATCTCATGATCTTCAAGACACACAGATATATGCGAAGGTTGAAAATGCTGAGGTAACTATCGTTTTTATGATGATACTGTTCTGTTTGTTTCACTTTATATTATGATTAATTTCATCGTGCAGTATTTTATTTCTTTCTAGGGTTTGGAGCATTTTGATGAAATTCTCCAAGAGGCGGATGGTATCATCATATCGCGAGGAGACCTGGGAATTGACCTCCCACCAGAGAGGGTAAATTTTGGTCTTCCTCAAAATACCCAATTTTTGCACCTTGTAAACCCTAAGTGTTATCAGATATGTGTCTAATCATTTCCACTCACGGTGGTGTGTTGCCTTGAAATGATAGTACTAGTTATCATTTTTTACACTATGATGCTATTACATTTTGGGATGGAGGGAGTAGTACAGAAATGTCTGTACAAGAATATCTTTGTTCTTATGGTGCAAGAGTTACCATTTATGTTCTTATCAGTTTAAAGTTAAAACTAACTCATCTAGCTGTTTTAGGCAGCAGATACTTTAGCATCAGTGGATTCCTTCATTGTTGCTTCATTTCATAACCTACAGTTTTGGCTCTTCAGGTGTTCATGTCCCAAAAGACTGGTATTCATAAATGCAACATGGCCGGCAAACCTGTGATCATTACTAGAGTTGTGGACAGCATGATTGACAATCTGCGCCCTACTCGCGCAGAAGCTACTGATGTTGCAAATGCTGTCCTAGATGGTCTGTAAACCTGCATTGTTCTTAGAACTAGTCATATTTGTAGGTACTTATTTCGTATACTGCTCTCATTGCAGGAACTGATGGCATTTTGCTCGGTGCGGAGACACTTCGAGGGCAGTATCCTGTTGACGCTGTGCGTACTGTGGGCAGAATATGTGCAGAAGTACGTTCCTACCTCATTCATTAATAACTTGTGAAATAATATTTTCTCAAATAAAGTACTCTCTAATTAATTGATGCAACTTTAGTACAACTTTGTACTAAAGTTATACTAAAGCTGCGTCAATTATTTTGGATCGGAGGGAGTAATAATAATTAAAAACTCATCTAAATTGACTGGCTGATCAATGATAAACCATTCTTCTAGGCTGAGACCGTGTATAACCAGTCACTTCACTTCAAGAAAGTAGTGAGGCATGTAGGTGAACCAATGGTCCATGAAGAATCTGTGGCATCATCAGCGGTAAATACTTCTAAATCATTAAGCAGGACATATTCTATTGTTATAGGAACATTAATAGCAATCTTTTGTGTACATATAGGTTCGTTCTGCAATGAAGGTAAAAGCTGCTGCAATTGTTGTGTTCACCTTCTCGGGGAGAGCTGCTAGGTGCTCTATACTACACAAGATTAGCACTTGATTAGACATGTTTCTGTCATGCAAATATGCTATCATCTTTACTTGATGCATCGTCTTCTGCAGGTTAATTGCTAAATACAGGGCCCCAATGCCAGTTTTAGCAGTTGTGTTCCCGCGTGAGGGCTCTGATCCATCGAAGTGGCGTTCTTATGGCACGACACAGGTAAGTAACAGGCGTATCTATCTATCTATCTGTATGTGTTTTTCTTTAATGGAATCCGTAAACTTACACTTACTGACTGTTACAGGCGAGGCAATGTTTTTCTGTGAGAGGTGTCTACCCTTTGATGGGGAGTACTGACGATGTATGCACTTCTTACTTGGTGATACCAGAGCAAGTTCTGTTATTTCCAATGTTAAGCATATATGGTGGCTGCGGATGCTTTTTGTTTGGAGATCTACGGTGCAACTATCTCAGAGTTGCGTTGAACTTTCTTATTACAGCTACTCCCTCTGTTCACTTTTGTAAGTCATTTTAGACAGCTGAAATTGAACTTTTTTAGGTGCTGTCTTAAATGTCTAAAACGACTTACAAAAGTGAACGGAGGGAGTATTAACTTTCTAAGTCCAAGCTTATATTTTTGATCTCTAACAGGCTGAAACTGGTGGGCTCACCAAGGAAGAATACGGGATAAAACTTGCACTGAACTATGGCCGGTCAGTAGGCATAATAAAGCCATACGACAGGGTGATTATTTTTGAAAAGATCGGTGATTCCTCTGTTGTCAAGATCATCGAGTGCGACGATTCTGAAAGATGAATGACCCTTCTCAGGCAACAGTTTCAACTATACGCCTGAGATTGCCTCCTCTTTTTGTTCTCCATTCACTTTGACCAGAGATAAAAGAGTAGTATAGCACGACAAGGTTGTCATGTTTAGCACCTTGGTATTTTAGATTTACATACTTGTTGCCCTAATAAAGTGAAGAGAGCTCATTCACTCAAACATCCAAGTTTTGGACAAAATTATAGGATTGTTGAGATAATACCTATGAGTGATTCCTAGCTTGTATTTCATGTTACATAATACGCTATATGACATTATCTGCTATTACCTTGCATATACTGTACCATTCGTGTCTGTAGTCCAGTACTACTATACAGCATCCTTCTGTTCTATCAGTATTGCTCCTTGAAGAAGAGGGCGTAGATGATGCAGCAGATGCTGAAGATGATGATGCCGATGTCGAACGTGAGGGCGGTCATGGCCTGGTCGCTGAGCTCCATGTTCTTCCCGCCAAGGCGATCCACCGTGTCGGGCACGGGCTCGTAGTTCTGGAGGTCGAGCTCGTAGGGGTCCTCGAGGCGTGACCTGAGCTGCTGCAGCCGGCGGCTCTCGGCCTCCTGCGCCAGCGTCCAGTCGTAGAAGCGGCGGCTCTCCTCCTTGCTCAGCACCTTGTACACCTCCCGGAGCCGGATGAACTTCTCCGAGGCCGACTTGAGCGGCAGCCTCGTCGTGTCCGGGTGGTACTCCTTGGACAGCCGCCGGTACGCCGCCTTGATCTCCTCTATGTCTGCACCAGGCGATATTCCTAGGAACCTGGTTTGTACCAGAGTAATCTTGGTGTAGTCAGTTTCAGGCAAGATGGACAAGGGACGTAGCGTGAATTCTGTTAGGCCGAGCTCAACTGGTAGTGTGACTCGGACGGGTTGTTGATGAGGTCGGCGAATCGTCGCCCCATCGGCTCGTCCTTGCGGCCGTCGCCTTCCTTGTTCGCCTTTCCTCCCACCCACCCTTCGTCTGGGTCAGACCAGTGGATCCTTGTGTCCACCGTCTTCTTCTTCCCTGGCCCTGCCGTTGACGAGGACGACGCCGCTGTAGCCTCTGGGGACGGCTCGGCGTCCGCCGTGCTCGCCGCGACGACGAACCTTGCGCGGCGTCGGCTGCGTGCGTCGTGCCGATGGAGGAAGGCCGTCAAGGGGCTAGACGACGCTGTGGATGCCGCCATGAGGCGGCAGCCGTGCAGTACTTCCGAGGAATGAGCACAGGTAGAGGTTACAGAGGAGTTCTGAGGTGCGGTTGTGTTCATGCAAGTTGCGGTGGGGAGCGGATGAGGGCACCACATCGCATTCGCAAAGGTTCAGATACGACGGGCTTCGGGTGTCGTGAGCCACATGTTGACACTGTTTTTTCCCCCGGTAACGAGAACCAGAGGGAAGAAGAAACCAGAGAAATAAATCATGGCCTTGTGAAAATGTTAATTGGTTTCAGTTTGATACGGACCAGATGAACATTGTGAGGCGCTCGTTATTTCTCTACTTCTAAATCCACGTTGTTTTATCTGGGGATAGGGATGAACCGGCCTTCCCGCGAACGAGCATATCTATACCCTGACCGCGGAAAAGAACTGCTTACTGCAATATGGCAGCCATAAATTGTTATATCTTGCTATCGTGTGGCCAAAATAACCTCCATTATATATAAAATCAATTTAGCTACTTTTCAGTCAACTGAGTTTTGAGTTTTGCGTCAGTCGATTTCTGGTCCGTTGGATCGTGATTTGAGATGTGTGCTGTGGGTTTTTTCTGGAGTGCTTTCTGCTATTCATTTGGGCCAGCTAGCGTCGACTGAGCACTAGTTTGGGTCAGTCGATCCGTTTTCTTGCTGGGCTCGTGCGGCTCGCGGGTGGGGAGCGCGCCCGTTAAGAAGCCCGGCCCGTTTCGATGGCACACAGATCATCGCCGCTCTTCTCGTCTTGTCCCCTTCCTCATCTCCTCGTGTTCTCAGTCACTTCGTCCCCTCTCTGCCTCAGTGTCTGGCTTCTCCTCTTCCTGCTCTTTTTTCTTTGCTAGATCTGCTGACTAAGGTGCTTCTGTGTGGTTATCTATGTTGTTTGCAGGACTTTCCAATCGGGCGGTTTGGCTGCTGTAGGATTGCCTTGGCTGCATACCATCCTTTTCCAGGTATTTTGACTTGTTGCCTTTCTCTGCCTTAGTTTATCTTGCTCTGTGGCTTCTTGGGTTGCTGCCACGAGCTAGGATTCTTGCTAGATCTGATTCCTATGCTTTCCGGTGCTCATATTTCTCCCTGTACTTTTTGTTTTCTTGCTACATCTGCTTTGTAACATGTTTTTTGGATCTGTATTGGTTCTTCTCCGCTGGTGTTTCTCTCATGGTTTTTGGATCTGCAGGGAGTTCTTCCAGTGCTTATTATTGGGGCAGAACTTGTCAGATATCTGAATGTTAAGCATTTTTCTGTCTCCTTTGCAGCAATTTCATTAGTCTGTTTTGTTTTTTTACAGGCAAAAAGGGTCGAGCTGAAGACAAGGCATGATACACCAGATGTGAGCAACCTTCAGAAGTGTTGCATGCTTTTATGCTTGGATTTGACATTGCCGATGCCGTTGCCTTACTTCGTCTTGATGACCTGTATGTGGACTCCTTCGAGATCAAGGATGTGAAGACACTCAGAGGGGAGCTTCTGTCACGTGCCATTTCGCGCCTATCAGGGAAAGGAGGCAAGACCAAGTATGCCATCGAGAACTCTACCAGGACTCGCATAGTTTCCGGTGCTCATATTTCTCCCTGTACTTTTTGTTTTCTTGCTACATCTGCTTTCTAACATGCTTCTATTTGTTTATCTGTGGTGTTTGTAGGATTTACCACTCGGCGGATTTCGTTGCTGATGGATTGCCATTGCTGCATCTCCTTTTTTTGCCGGTATTCTTGTCTTTGTTGAATCTTACTGCTTTGGTGGTAGTGCGTGTACTTGTTAGGGAACGTAGTAATTTCAAAAAAATTTCTACATTCACGCAAGATCATGGTGATGGCATAGCAACGAGAGGGGAGAGTGTCCGTCCACGTACCCTCGTAGACCGTAAGCGGAAGCGTTATGACAACGCGGTTGATGTAGTCGTACGTCTTCATGATCCGACCGATCCAAGTACCGAACGTACGGCACCTCCGAGTTCAGCACACGTTCAGCTCGATGACGATCCCCGGGCTCCGATCCAGCAAAGCTTCGGGGATGAGTTCCGTCAGCACGACGGCGTGGTGACGATGATGATGTTCTCCCGGCGCAGGGCTTCGCCTAAACTCCGCGACGATATGACCGAGGTGGAATATGGTGAAGGGGGGCACCGCACACGGCTAAGGAACGATCCGTAGATCAACTTGTGTGTCTATGGGGTGCCGCCTGCCCTC
This sequence comes from Triticum aestivum, assembly GCF_018294505.1. Lineage (NCBI taxonomy): Eukaryota > Viridiplantae > Streptophyta > Magnoliopsida > Poales > Poaceae > Triticum > Triticum aestivum. The sequence continues at coordinate 120,111,066 of NC_057804.1, forward strand.
GTATATAAAGGAGGGAGGGGGGAGGCCGGCCGGCCCTTGTTGGGCGCGCCAGGAGGAGGACGCGCCGCCCCCCTCCTAGTCCAATTCGGACCAGAGGGAGAGGGGGCGCGCGGCCCTTCTTGGCCGCCCCTCTCTCTTCCCACCAAGGCCCATGTGGCCCATTAACTCTTCGGGAGGGGAGGGGGGTCTGGTAACCCTTCGGCACTCCGGTTTTCTCCGAAATCACCCGGAACACTTCCGGTGTCCGAACATAGTCGTCCAATATATCAATCTTTATGTCTCGACCATTTCGAGACTCCTCGTCATGTCCGTGATCACATCCGGGACTCCGAACAAACTTCGGTATATCAAAACTTATGAACTCATAATAAAACTATCATCGTAATGTTAAGCGTGCGGACCCTATGGGTTCGAGAACTATGTAGACATGACCTATAACCATTCTCGGTCAATAACCAATAGCGGGACCTAGATGCCCATACTGGTTTCTACATATTCTACGAAGATCTTTATCGACAAAGCGCATAACAGCATACGTTGTTCCCTTTGTCATCGGTATCTTACTTGCCCGAGATTTGATCGTCGGTATCCAATACCTAGTTCAATCTCGTTACCGGCAAGTCTCTTTACTCGTTCCGTAATGCATCATCCCATAACCAACTCATTGGTCACATTGCTTGCAAGGCTTATAGTGATGTGCATTATTGAGAGGGCCCAGAGATACCTCTCCAACAATTGGAGTGACAAAACCTAATCTCGAAATACGCCAACCCAACATGTACCTTTGGAGACACCTGTAGTACTCCTTTATAATCACTCAGATACGTTGTGATGTTTGATAGCACCCAAAGTGTTTTTCCGGTAAACGGGAGTTGCATAATCTCATAGTTACAGGAACATGTATAAGTCATGAAGAAAACAATAGGAACATACTAAACGATCAAGTGCTAGGCTGATGGAATGGGTCATGTCAATCACATCATTCTTCTAATGATGCGATCCCATTAATCAAATGATAACACATGTCTATGGTTAGGAAACATAATCATCTTTGATTAATGAGCTAGTCAAGTAGAGGCATACTAGTGACTATATGTTTGTCTATGTATTCACACATGTATCATGTTTTCGGTTAATACAATTCTAGCATGAATAATAAACATTTATCATGAAATAAGGAAATAAATAATAACTTTATTATTGCCTCTAGGGCATATTTCCTTCAGTCGCCCACTTGCACTAGAGTCAATAATCTAGTTCACATCGCTATGTGATTTAACATCAATATTCACATCTGCATGTGATTAATACCCATAGTTCACATCATCATGTGATCAACACCCAAAGGGTTTACTAGAGTCAATAATCTAGTTCACATCGCTATGTGATTAACACCCAAAAAAGTACTAAGGTATGATCATGTTTTGCTTGTGAAAGAAGCTTAGTCAACGGGTCTATCATATTCAGAACTGTATGTATTTCGCAAATATTCTATGTCCACAATGCTCTGCACGGAGCTACTCTAGCTAATTGCTCCCACTTTTAATATGTATCTAGATTGAGACTTAGAGTCATCTGGATTGGTGTAAAAGCTTGTATCATTGTAACTTTTACGACAGGCTCTTTTATCATCTCCATAATCGAAAAACATCTCCGTAGTCCTTACTAGGATATTCTTGACCCATGTCCAGTGATCTACTTATTAGATCAAAATTGTATTCCTTTGCCAAACATAGAGCAAGGTATACAATAGGTCTGGTTCACAGCATAGCATACTTTATAGAACCTATGAGTGAGGCATAGGGAATGACTTTTCATTCTCTTTCTATTTTCTGCAATGATCGGGTCTTGAGTCTTACTCAACTTCACACCTTGTAACACAGGCAAGAACTCCTTCTTTTGCTGTTCCATTTTGAATTATTTCAAAAATTTATCAATGTACTCATTGAAAAATCTTATTAAGCGTCTTGATCTATCTATATAGATCTTGATGCTCAATGTGTAAGCAGCTTCACCAAGGTCTTGCTTTGAAAAACTCTTATTCAAGTATCCTTTCATGCTATCCAGAATTTTCATATCATTTCCAATTAACAATATGTCATCCACATACAATATTAGAAATGCTACAGAGCTCCCACTCACTTTCTTGTAAATACAGGCTTCTTCAAAAGTCTGTATAAAAACATATGCTTTGATCAACTCATCAAAGCATATATTCCAACTTCGAGATGCTTGCACCAGTCCATAGATGGATCGCTGGAGCTTGCACAATTTGTTAGCACCTTTAGGATTGACAAAACCTTCTGGTTGCATCATATACAACTCTTCTTTAAGAAAACCATTAAGGATTGCAGTTTTGTTTATCCATTTGTCAGATTTCTAAAATGCGGCAATTGCTAACATGATTCAGATAGACTTAAGCATATATATGAGTGAAAAGCTCTCATCGTAGTCAACACCTTAAACTTGTCGAAAACCTTTTGCGACAATTCTAGCTTTGTAAATAGTAACACTATCAGCGTCTGTCTTCCTCTTGAAGATCCATTTAATCTCAATGTCTCGCCGATCATTGGGCAAGTCAATCAAAGTCCATACTTTTTTTCATACATGGATCTCATCTCAGATCTCATGGCCTCAAGCCATTTTGCGAAATCTGGGCTCATCATCGCTTCCTCATAGTTTGTAGGTTCATCATGGTCTAGTAACATGACTTCCAGAACATGATTACCGTACCACTGGTGCGGATCTTACTCTGGAAGACCTACGAGGTTTGGTAGCAACTTGATCTGAAGTTTCATGATCATCATCATTAACTTCCTCACTAATTGGTGTAAGAATCACTGGAACTGATTTCTGTGATGAACTACTTTCCAATAAGGGAGAAGGTACAATTACCTCATCAAGTTCTACTTTCCTCCCACTCACTTCTTTCAAGAGAAACTCCTTCTCTAGAAAGGATCCATTCTTAGCAACGAATGTTTTGCCTTCGGATCTGTGATAGAAGGTGTATCCAACAGTTTCCTTTGGGTATTCTATGAAGACGCACTTCTCCGATTTGAGTTCGAGCTTATCAGGTTGAAAACCTTTTTCATATAAGCATCGCAACTCCAAACTTTAAGAAACGACAGCTTGGGTTTACTGCTAAACAATAGTTCATACGGCGTCGTCTCAACGGATTTAGATGGTGCCCTTTTAAAACGTGAATGCAGCTGTCTCTAATGCACAACCCCAAAACGATAGTGGTAAAACCGATAAGAGACATCATAGATCGCACCATATCCAATAAAGTGCGGTTACGACGTTCGGACACACCATAATGTTGTGGTGTTTCAGGTGGCGTGAGCTGTGAAACTATTCCACATTGTTTTAATTGAAGACCAAACTCGTAACTCAAATATTCGTCTCCGCGATCAGATCGCAGAAACTTTATTTTCTTGTTACGATGATTTTTCCACTTCACTCTGAAATTCTTTGAACCTTTCAACTATTTCAGACTTATGTTTCATCAAGTAGATATACCCATATCTGCTCAAATCATCTTGTGAAGGCCAGAAAATAACGATACTTGCCATGAGCATCATCACTCATTGGATCGCATACATCGTTATGTATTATTTTCAATAAGTCAATAGCTTGTTCCATTGTTCCAGAGAACGGAGTTTTTAGTCATCTTGCCCAAAAGGCACGGTTCGCAAGCATCAAATGATTCATAACTAAGTGATTCCAAAAATCCATCTTTATGAAGTTTCTTCATGCGCTTTACACCGATATGACTCAAACGGCAGTGCCAAAAATAAGTTCCACTATCATTATCAACTTTGCATCTTTTGGCATCAATATTATGAATATGTGTATCACTACGATCGAGATCCAACAAACTATTTTCATTGGATGTATGACCATCAAAGGTTTTATTCATTTAAACAGAACAACAATTATTCTCTGATTTTAAATGAATAACCGTATTGCAATAAACATGATCAAATCATATTCATGCTCAACGCAAACACCAAATAACATTTATTTAGGTTCAACACTAATCCGAAAGTATAGGGAGTGTGCGATGATGATCATATCAATCTTGGAACCACTTCCAACACACATCGTCACTTCACCCTCAACTAGTTTCTGTTTATTCTGATAACATATTAAATTACACACTCTAGACCGGTTTGCTAGTTGGGAGAACCAACTAAGGGCGACCAAGGTTATCCTATAAGGCTGGTCGTAGTGGGGAGTAACTTAGAGTAGTAACATACATACGTTACTACTCTATGTTACTACCCTTAGAGTGGAAAGTGTCATATGTGTAGTAACATACACATGTTTATTTATTGTCTTGTAGACTCATTTTGCATTGGAAAGCGCTATGTGATGGTAACATATTAGAGCAAGTACAATAGATTCTAGTCAGCAGGCTAAACAAGGAAATAAAGCTGCATGCAGCCCATGTGAGCCGGCGTTCCTTCTATTACACCCTCCTTTTCTTCCTCTCCATGCAAACATTGAATAGTAGTAGCTAGTCTACAACCAATCTAGTGTACTAGTAGACTTCTAAGCAGGCTTTAGATGACATGCATTGATATATAGCCAGCAGCGGGCTTTCTTATTAACCATGCTCTTAGGTTACCCTATTTGCCTCTCTCCTCATTAACTACTTGCCACATCAACATTTTTGCTTATGTGGCATTTATGTTACTACCTATATTACTCCCACTATGACCAGCCTAATTGTTATATAATTAATGCCTTGATCCCGGAAAATAGCCAACCACCATGCAAGTCCATCCTTCAATTGCGGTGATTAAATTGCCTACTCCCACCATACTGCATTAGGCCTCTTCCAATGCATGGGTGCTTAGATGAGATGCTAAGTGCATTAAAATCCTTAGCAACTAGTTTTCCCAATGCATAGGTGCTTAGCTTTTGTAGCTAAGCTTCCCTCATGGAATTGTTTAAGAATTAACTCGTTCATGTATTGTTGGTAGTCATTTTGCATAAGTCTGTGTGCTTAGCATTGTTTCTTCGTGGTGTCATCATAATGCTCTCTCTCTTTTTTAATTGCTTTGCCACATCACTTTTTTGTCTATGTGGCATCCTTAGCACCAGTATACCATGGAGCACTGGGAAGTACCTTAGTAATCTTAGGTTGTGCACCGCGATCAAGGCAGACGAGAAAACGAGAGAACTTAATGTTTATTTGCTAATTAATATCATTGTATGCAATGAACTGACCACTGCATGCCATGGTAGGTACTCTCAAGCCATTGAAAGCATATATGCCCCACATCTTTTATTGATTGATTCCTTTATTCATGTTAAGAAACAAGAAACGAGGTGAGAGTTAATGCACCGTGCCTAAGGACATGTTTGGTTACTTTCTGAGAAGGGCCTTGTTGAGAGGGAAAAAATAATATAGGCTGAGTGGAGACTGGTTGAGGAAATACAGGGTAAAAATACGACGTTTGTGTGTTGTTTGGCTGCCTGCATATTGGGTCTTGTCATGGTGAAAGCAATTTCCACCCAATATTTGGTTGCATACATGCATGATGATTAGGTGTTAACAACTACACTTAACAGAGAGATTACAGTAGAACACACGTGCTTTGACCGCAGAGGGAACCACGAGCACGACTACTGGTTGGCGCCAGCGCTGCCTCCGGCGCCAGCGCTGCCTCCGGCGCCAGTGTACTAGTCGCGGCCTGCTCCGGCCCTTGGACACCCTCCCCTCATCGGTAGTGACCGACGAGAAGAAGTCCAACGTCAGGCTCTGCGGTTGCGGGAGCGGGCCTGGCCGGCTCGACGACCAGAGCGTGCTGTGCGGGAGGGGGAGGAGTGGCCGGAGCTAGTGGAGGCAGGGACTGGACGGATCGGTGGCGAAAGCGGGCGTGGCCGGTGCAGTCGAGGATGGAGATCACCTTGTGGAACTCTTGGAGACGACCTGGTCGGCAATCTCCCTGAATGGTTGTTGGTGCTGCTGCGGCGCCTTGGACGGTGTTGCGCCGGAGATTGAGGAGACCAAGAGCTCCAGGTCACAGAGGTCGGCCGGTGGTGGGCTCCTGGATGTCAAGCTAGTCATCGGAGCCAGTGTTGTGCCCTCGCGGATGGAAGGCCGGGCTGCGTCGGATGCAGGTGCAGCAGGAGCAGGGAGCTATGGTGGCGGCAGGCGAAGGTTGTGCCAGCCGAGCACGCCCGCAAGCCAGCGACGAGGTCGTCGACGTTCACGACGAGGCCACCGATGCCGAGGACTGTGTTGGAGTGGTGCAATCTGCATGTCACCACCAGAACATTCCCAACATGCTCTGTGTGTGCATATCCCCTGCGCGCTCGTCAGCATGAACGACGACCTCATGAGCCAGTATATCGAGTTCGTCACCGACCGCTTGCTCATGGCGTTGGGCTATAAGAAGTTGTACAACTAGGTGAAGCTACTCGTCAAAGGAAACTTCAAATGGTCGATCGTGTGCTACGAATTTGTCGAAATTCATCCAAAAAGGATCTAAATAGGAACACAAAATTCAACATATATAATGAACGAAACTATGATCTGGCCGGCTTAATGAAATCAGAACATCGAGGCACATATTTTTCGTGTACAGTTTATCTCGAATCAAAGCATAATTATGTAGAAGGGATGAAAGAGATTAAAGAGGTGTGATTACAGGAGAATACGTGCAAACCACGTACAGGCATGTGTCATCGGAGCCACCCACTTGCCCTCCAAAGCATAGCTCGGGCCCGGCTTGCTGGAAACTGTCGATTCGGTCGTTCCCAGAGCCAGACCTAGAGGTGCTTTAAGAATCGTGTCGTGTAGGTCCAACATTGTTTGCATACTTCCTCCGGTTCTTTTTAACCTGTATATAAGTTTTGTTCGAAGTCCAAGTACCTCTATTTTGACCAAACTTATAGAAAAGATTATCAAAATTCAAAATGCCAAATCAATATTGTTAGATTCATTGTGAAATGTAGTTTCATAATGTATATATTTGGTATTGTAGATGTTGACATTTTTTTAATATAAATTTGGTCAAACTTTGCAAAGTTTGACTTGACACAAATCTAATACGTGAAGTAAAAAGGACCAAAGGGAGTATCACCAAACAGCTCAACACGAAAAAAGCTGCATCTAGTAGACCTTGGTTGGGTTGTATGCTGAGTACCAAACACGTCCTAAGTGTCTTGGGATTATTTGATTTTTGTAATATGCCTAATGCATTGATACAAAGGGAATAACTGTTCGTCTATATATCCATGCAACATCTACCGTGACAATAGATAATCCCCACGCTCATGCATGCTCGCATGCATTGGTGGAGGATTGCTATGGTAAACTAATGCAGGAAGATTAAATGGTTGGATGACTAACAAGACAGGAATAGCTGATATCCAAAGGTCACTTATAATCCGGTCTTTAGGGGATTTTAGGCCCACAACTTGACCAACAAAACATGTATATCATGTCACAAAATTATATCGTCAAAATACATCTGCCAACAAATTTAAAGTCATTCTTTTTTTTGTGGAATGTCATACATGTTTCCTAGTTCAATTGAAGATCTAAAGATCTGTGCCCGACCTAAAACTCCATTTATCTCTCCTCTTTAATTATTTGTCACAAATTTTTTCTATGGGGCATGCATGCTAGTATCTATTATATTAGGCTGATCATAGTGGGGAGTAACTTAGACTAGTGTCATGCATATGACACTAGTGTAAGTTACTACCTCCATAGTGCAAAGTAACATAGTAGTAGTATCATAGATTGCTTCATTTATTATCTCATAGACTCATTTTGCCTCGGAAAGCGCTATGTTACAGTAAAATATTATGTTACCACAAGCACCTCTTTCCTCATTAAATACTTGCCACATAAGCAAAATTGTCTTGGGATGTGTTAAGTTACTACCTAAGTTACTCCCACTATGGCTAGCCTTACTCCCACTATGCGTAATCTGAGTAGACAACCACCTCAATGCATTGTTTCTTATCTAAAGTAGTGTTACATTTAATTAGTTTAGGGATTATGTATGCATCTCAATATTGTGACCAAGTTATAAAGAGAAGTAAATGAGAGAAATTAACTAGGAGATTAGCCACACTGAATAATAGCATTAATTATATTATGTTTAAAAAATATGCCAAGATCCATATCTCCACATGAAGTGGTTTTGTTAGTCGGCAAACGACCCTAAATATTCATGGTAAATAAGTCGTCCTAGCATTTAGTGGGTTGAAAACAACACTCATAACAAACCTCCTAGTAATCTGCTCGTTTTCCTCCCTCGAACCTCACCCAAACCACTTGGAGAGGGGAAATATGCTAAGAGCCATATCTTCACTCAAAGTGGGTTTGTTAGTCTGCTAACAACCCGAGATATTCCTGGAAAATAAGTCGTCTAAGCATTTAGTGGGTTGAAAACCAAACACTAATAATAAATATCCTAGTAATTTGCTCATTTCCCTCTCCGATACCTCACCCAAGCCGTCTTGGAGAGGGAAAATGTGCTAATAGTGGTGACTGACTTAGACTAGTAACATGCATCTGTTACTAGTTTATGTTACTATTTGACAGTGAAAATGGCATATGTGTGATAACATAGAGATCTTTATTTATTATTTTAGCGTTATTTTTCATTGGAAAGCGCTATGTCGCGGTAACATTTATTATTTTAGAGTACTTCATTGGCCTCTTTCCTCTTCATTTACTTGTCACATTATTTTTTTGTCTATGCAGCATGCATATTACTATTTATGTTACTAGCTTCCATTGTGAGTAGTCTGAGAGACAACCACCCCAATGCATAATTTTCTGAGTGTTGTATCTAAAATGGTGTTGCATTTAATTGGTTTAGTGCATAATATAGGAAGATTAGCCACACCAGATCAAAGCATTAATTATACTATGTAGAAAAACATGCTAAGAGCCACATCCCAGTCAAAGTGGGTCTATTAGTGGGCTAACATCCCAGGTATTCCTGGAAAATAAGTAGTCTGAGCATTTAGTGGATTGAGAACCAAACACTCATAGTAAATCTCCTAGTAATCTGCTCTTTTTCCTCCCTCAGACCTTACCTAAGGATTTAGTGGGTTGAAAACCAAACACTCATAATAAATCTCCTAATCTGCATGTTTTCCTCCGACCTCATCCAAGGATTTAGTGGGTTGAAATTCCAACACTCATAATAAATCTCCTAGTAATATGCTCGTTTTCCTGCCTCAGACCTCACCCAAGGATGTAGTGGGTTGAAAACCGAACACTCATAATAAATCTCTTAGTAATGTGCTCTTTTCCTCCCTTAGACCATCCATTCTGGTTTTGTATTTGTTTGAATATGTTTCGCCAATTGCATGTGTCTAAACAAAAAAACTTTTCTTATTCGTCCTTTTCTATCTTCCCACTCATCTCCACTATACCCCTCGTCTTCTAATTCCTTCCATTCGACCAAAGAATTCTCTATAATAATTCGCAAATCCAAATCTGCTAATTGTTCTCTAATAGAACTTGCTCCTGTCGCAATTTCCCGATTTCGAAATGTTGCAAAGCCCGGGGAAGAAAAATGGGAGAAATGTTGTGGTTACAGGATGCAATTTCCTCTTCCGCTCCGGCCCAACGATACAATGAAATTTTTCTGTTCATATTCATAAATAAAAAAGATTCGGAATCGCAATGCTACTATGTGCGTCCAAAGGAGTATTTGGAATAATATTCTTCTATAATCCATTATTTGCGGGGGGTCTTACGAACAGGGCTTCGCTCGGACGGGTCTTCGTCGAAAAGCTAACTCCACCCAACATTTTCATACCCTTCCTTTGGGTGGTATACACGCAAGACGCGATCCAATTAATTTGTTCTAAGAAATGAGACCTCTTGTGGTGGGAGGATCATAAACAATTTTAATTAGGTGTCATGTAATTAAGGGATCCTGTTCCAGTACGGCCCCTCTATTTTTTTAAAAGGGTAACTTTATGTGTTTACTACAGAGTGCATCCCTTAAACATAGTATTGATTAAAATTGCCCCCAATCGAATACCATGAAGACACACACACTCATACATACTCACATATGAGCAGCGTTTGGTATATAACTGGCCAAAGCAAGGTAGTCCGCTGGATCGAGCATCGTATGGAATCGTGGCTTAATGTACTACGTACAACACTTCTGTTGTTCGTGTACTAGGCCATCTCCGTCCCCGCACCGAAGGGGAATGTCGCTCGCCATGTGCAAAGCGCTGTACGGATGAGGCTTGGGCATGTGGATGGCTGTCATGTGCGTGCAGGCGTGTTGCAAGCTTCCAGCTCATGCACGAGGGAAAATAACACTCGACGCACTTTGCGTCAAACTGTCAGCGAATTGCACAGGCGAGGCGACCTGGGTTGGCGAATCGCACTTTCGGAAATGTTCTCGCTTTCAATTTTGTTCCTCCTTTAACAAAATGTTTCAAATTCTCAAAAAATGTTCGAGTCTTTAAAAGTATGTTAGCAAATTTTGAAAATGTTCGGTTTTCTAAATATATTTACTTTTGTGAAAAGTAAACCACATTTGAAATGTCAAAAAAAAAATTAAGTTTCTTTTGCCGCGTATAGTTTATATTAACTGAGCTAGCATTTTTAGACAAGCAAGTAGATGTACATAGTGGCTTGTGACGTGGTTCACTCAGTTGAGGTCCTGCGTTCAAATCCCCACACGCACGCTTTTTGGATTATTTTGCGGGTTGTTCGCTTCGGGTTCGAATCAAACCAAGGGTCCGTTTTCTGTTGTTGCGCGCTACCTAAATGGGCAAGCCCAGGTTGCGAAGCATCGACTGTTTGTAACGGGAGCTCCTATACAGCGCTGCAGGCGCCAGTTAACGATCCGGCGCCTGCAGCGCTATTAGCATGGGCCGGCCCACTAGCGTGCTGCCGTAAGTTTTTTTTAGTTTTTTTAACGAAAATAAAAATATGAAATGAAGAAAGGTTTACAGATTTAAAGAACAAAAGTTCATCCATTTGAGAAAATATGTTCATATCTTTAAAAAGGTTCATAAATTTTGAAAAAGTTCATCAATTTGAAAAAAAGTCATTCAAATTAAAAAAAAGTTCATCCAATTTAGCAAAAGTTCATTAAATTCGGCCGTTAACGGGAGCTCCTATACAGCGCTGCAGGCGCCAGTTAACGATCCGGCGCCTGCAGCGCTATTAGCATGGGCCGGCCCACTAGCGTGCTGCCGTAAGTTTTTTTTAGTTTTTTTAACGAAAATAAAAATATGAAATGAAGAAAGGTTTACAGATTTAAAGAACAAAAGTTCATCCATTTGAAAAAATATGTTCATATCTTTAAAAAGGTTCATAAATTTTGAAAAACTTCATCAATTTGAAAAAAAGTTCATCCAATTTAGCAAAAGTTCATTAAATTCGAAAAAAGTTCATAGAAGTTGAAAAAAAGTTCATGTGTTTTTAGAAAAAATTCATGGAACTTAAAAAGAAGTTCATAAATAAAAAAAAGTTCATCCATTTTCAAGACATATGTTCATTAAATTTCAGAAAAGTTCATTCATATTCAAAAAAGTTCATCTATCTAAAAAAAGTTCATAGAATTTTTTAAAAAAATCGTCTACCGGCGCCTAGATGGGCCGGCCCATTTACGGACGCCACAGGCGCCAGTTAACAAAATGCACATTAACTGGCGCCCGTGGCGCCAAATAGGAAACCCCGTTTGTAACGGGCACTGCTATTTGTTGCGTTCAGCGAGCAGGG
>NC_057804.1:120123239-120124076 GCF_018294505.1 Triticum aestivum
TTGTTCATGTGAATGTATATATATTATCAGGATGGCTAATATAATTTTTTTGCTGATGTAATTAGTGTGTTCGTTTAGAATTATGAGTATGCAACTTTTAAATTGTACTTATATTATGATGGAGGCTTCTATAAATCTTCCAGTGTAGTTTGAGTCTTTTGCTGCTGTAAAATGTATGCAATTTTAGCATGATGAGGATGCAAGTTTTAAATGTACCTTTTCCCTGATTTTAGGAAATAGTTTCTTGTACTCATACTAAAGCTTGTGCATTTTTTTAGGTATTTAGTATGTCATAGTACCTATCAACATATCCGCTTGCAGTAAGTTGTACTCCAGTTCACGGAGTATGATATAGGCTAGTATGAATCTTATGATAAGGGTGCAAATTTTAATTGTACCTTTTTTTATTATAGGAATTAGTTTCCTGTACTCATACTGAAGCTTGTGCATTTTTATTTTGGGGCATTTAGTATTTCCTAGTACCTATGATATGATGCTTGCAGTAAGTTGTAATAGGCTAGTATGAAATATTTTTGCTGGTGTAAATGTATGATGAATATGCAAGAATCATGTATAGGTTGATTTATTATGTTTTGTTCATGTGAATATCATCAAGGCTAAGATTCTAGTTGATATATATGAATCCACACTAGTATAACTGAAACTGTGATTTGAGTTATATATTCTGTATTTCATGTAGCCTGAATCCCTTTATGTGTATATGAACACACCTGCTTGCAATAAATATTAGACCAGGATATCTTGTAGGCTAGTATGGATCTTTGCTGTTGTAGAATGTCTGCAAGTTTTAGAATTATGCGTATGCAAGTTTTTGCT
>NC_057804.1:120124225-120125593 GCF_018294505.1 Triticum aestivum
TAGCTTTTTGCTGTTGTAGAATGTCTGCAAGTTTTATGCGTATGCAAGTTTCAATGCCTTTTCTATGCACTCATTCTAAAGGAAAAATTCAATATCTTCCTGAGATAACTTATTTTCATCTTTGTCAGCTTTTTGTCTGGTCTCATCCTGTTGGCGTGTAATGTTATGATTGCCTGATACATGTATGCTCTCATCTTGTTCGTCTGACAGTGGCAAGTCAGCACCACAATCAAGTCTCATATTTTTGTCTTATCTCATCTTGTATGTCTTATCAGCATTTCTAGGACAACATCTGAAACAGAGTTGTGCCAACTCTGCTCTATTTGTTGCAACTCTGAATAATCATGATCTGCACACAACTGATCACAAGTTACTGTATTTTGGTCCAGGCAATCTTCCTCTGCATCACTTTCATTCTCACCACTACTGCAATCCAGGTAATCTTGGTTTGGATGACTTTTATCTTCACTGTTGCATTCAGAATTATACTCATTTGCTTCGTCTTCATCTTCTTGTTCATCTTCTTCCTCTATTTGATGGTTCCTTGTTATTGGTTCTGCCATTACGTGCTGATCCTGCAAGATAATTGATGTCATGTACTGATTCTGTACCCTTTAAGATAAAGCAAAATCTTTAATATAGCCTCTATTAGTAAGACATACCTGAGCATTGAAGCCTGTTGTCAAGAGTAAAGTGAAACTTGTTATAGGGATTGCCATGTTGTGTGTATGATTGCGTGGCTACTTCTGGTGCTAGCAAATCATTAATCAATTGCAAGTAGATGCATATTTTTCTGATATCTTTTAGCCGTGCTGGATTTTAGGTATAATTATACTATAGGTACTACAATTAGATGCATATTTTTCTGAATATATAATCATGCTACCAATTTCATTAGTTTCTGATTTCTGGGAGGTGTTCTGCCTTAGCTGTAGTTAAATAAGTACGTAGTCATGTAGGCAATTTTCTTTGTTCAAAGTTCCTTCTGCTTGTCAAGATCTGCAAGCATTTCTTCTCTGAATATGCTTCTTGCTTACTTGAGCAATTTTAGTTTTCTGAATATGCAACTCCTCCTGAAGGTTGGAAACACATTTAGTTTGTGATAGTTAATCATGCTACTAATTTATTTGTTTCAATGCTGATCTTTCTAACAAACAACAACACGTCTCTGAATATGCAAGATGCTAAATGCAGATGTCCAGAATCAACCAGAAGCTAACATGAAGACTGATTAAAGGAAGAGGTGGTGGGGATCATCTTTTACCTTGCAAATTCATGAAGCAGGTTCTTCTCCAGGTTTATATCTTCTCGAGTTTTGATCTTCTTCTAGACAGATCTGTCATTCTAGAATGATATGACGGCTCATCC
>NC_057804.1:120127276-120134321 GCF_018294505.1 Triticum aestivum
GCAGCGACGGCAGAGGCTAGAGGACTACGAGATGGCCTCCTACTAGCGAATGAAGTTGGTTGCAACAAAATCTATGTCGAAGCGGACTGTCTGGAGGTAATCGAAATCATGCTGAGTGGCGGGAATTCTTTAGGACCAGCAGCGGCAATATATGAAGAATGCACTTTCCTATCTAGCAACTTTATCTCTATAGTTTTTAGCCATTGCCCTCGGGAAGCCAATATGGCGGCGGATCTGCTAGCTAAGAACTCGGAGGTGTCTCGAACAATTGTTTGGAAATCGGAACCCCCGGATTTCTTAGTGGATGCCTTAACAAACGATGTATCTTTATTCTCACATGAAATATAAACTGCCATGATGGCATTTCCCTAAAAAAAAAGAAAGAGTACTCAAAAACATGGGTACAAAGTGAAAACAAAAATTATGGAGATGCGGGGGATCGAACCCCGTGCCTCTCGCATGCAAAGCGAGCGCTCTACCATTTGAGCTACATCCCCTTTGTGTGCTTATTTCTTTGTTCTATGATATAATTGCTTTCCTCTCATAAACGCTGTAATGGCCCCACACTACTACTGTATGTGCTGAATTATACTAGAAAAATAAATCCTTTGGTCTCATCCGGGTATTCTAAAATTACTCCTTTTAAGGATCAAGGTAACGAAGAAAGAAGAAGAAATAGTGCGACTTAGCCGCATCAAATTCGACGAAATAGGATTTCCCCCGCTTTGTATTACAAAGCAATACAATGAGATAGGTGCTGGGGTGGAAGCAACACATGCACGCCCAAAAGAAATGAAAGAGAAAAAGAAAAAAAAACAAATACCGACACCGGCGGATCAACAAAAACGAAGAAGCTTCACGACCGCCGCGCCCATCGGGATCCTCCACTAAGCTCTTATACTCCGGAGCGCCGGTACCAATCAACACCTCCAAGAAGGGACGCGACGATGACGACGCTGCTGCCAAGGGTTTCCCCCGGTACGCGACAAGGAAAGAGGAAGGGTACCTCCGACGCCCTTCAGGAAGGTTCGGTGGCACCCTCAGGCACCACCGCCTCGGAGTCGGCTTGGCCGACAGGGATTTCTCCCGATCCCAACTTTCACCTTGGGTGATCCGGAGCACGCCACCAAACAAACCACCACTCTGCGCGAAAAACGGTCTTGAAGCTTCCGCGCCGTCTCACCACAGCACCGCGGAAGGGGCCTGCTCAATGAAGAAGAGGAGCCAGGACTCGGGACAGCAGCATCGCCGGCATGCGGGAGGTCCCAACCTCCACCGTCAACGATGGTAACCGACCGGACGTGACAACAAGAGCATACCGGTCCCGTGGACCCACAGGTCCGGCCGGGTCCTCAGATGCCTGTAAAGCTCCCGCCTTCACGCTGCAGAAGGCATGCCGTCGGCGCCACCACCATGAGTCTGAGCCGCTCCTCCTCCGCGCCACGCAGAGGACGTCGAAGCCACACCAATGGCCAGCCTGCTAGGACCCAGATATGGGCCGGGGGCGCGCCGTCGGCCACCGCACGTCACCACGCCGCCCTGCCGCCAAGGGCAGCACCGCCACCTCGCCCACCGCCGGGTCGCCGGGCCACCGCCTAGCCGAGCAGCACTGCCGCCGTCACCTGCCCCGGGAAGGGGACGAGCGCGCGAGGACAGAAGGGACCGCCGCCGCCGGCACCATCCGGGCCAGCGCCGGGGGCACCTGCCGGCGGCGGCGAGGGATATCCAACGGAAGTGGGGGCCGAGAGGAAGGGGAGGGGGCGCGCCGCCCCGGCCATCTCCCGGGGAGGCGACGTAGGGGCGGGAACGGGAAGAGGAGGGGAAGGGGGGCGGGATGGGCCGGGGCGCGTGCGGCGGCGGCGGAAACTCTAGCGGGAGGGAGCGGATCGCACGCAGGTGCGCAACGGCCACAAAGCGAACTATTCTTTCGCCTTAGCCGCATGAAATTACGAAGCAAATTTGTGAATGATTAACCTGGAAGCCTTTTTATAGGTCGAGGGGACGAGAGGAGTATTACCGCGGCAGCAAAATCGACTGACACGATAGTCGCCCACTCACCTTGCCATGATTGTGTTGCAAACTAAATTCACTTTCATGGGAGAACACAATTTTATTAAAGCATTTTGGCGGTTTGTTGATTTACGGACATTCAACCAAGCATTGCGGGCAAGACAAGACTGCAGGCTCATTCAATGAGAGTCCACGTGCTAGTGTTCTGAAGGCCAAACATCTTCCAAATGGTATATACTCTGCCCACGGCTTAATTTCCCGAGGTGTCTTCGTTGTCGCAGAAGGGTGTGGAGCATGGCCTAGCTTTTTTTTTTTGTGGCGAACACGCAAAAGGCTTGCGTGCCGATGTATTAGATGAAGGGGCCTAGATCTATTAAAACATGTTATGATTTGGCGGATCTCATCAGGTTTCAAAAGTACAAATTTGGCATGATAACCAGATGATGGATTGGTAAAAGTGTCAGATTTGAGGTTGCGTTCATGTCTTCACTGAGTATTTCCACTCGCACGGCGCCCTCAGGGACTTGAAATAGTGCCTCCTAAGGGTGAGCCAGCGTTATTTTCGCCGTGAGGGCGGTCGGGTTCCCACTCGCCGTTCCAAGTTGGCCCTCCGGACGCTTTTTTATTAAATTAGTTCGGCTGAATTTGGACGAAATTCATTCATATTCATATTTGCACATAATTTGAAAGACACAACCTAAAAAAACCCTAAAACTACGCTACCACCCACCTTCGTCCCGAGCCTTCTACATGCCGAGGAGATTGTAGAAGGCGGTGTGGACGCGTGGCCGGACAGGGCGGGGCGTGCGGTGGCGCGCCTGCGCGCCCGTGAGAAATCAATGGAAGGCTGACCGTCGACAGCCTTGGCATTGATTCCCCGTGAGAAACTGAGGTGATGAGAACGACGAGCGCGCCTAGTCGCTGACTCGGCGGGTCCACCAGGCTTCCGCGCTAAAAATGTTTCCCCCAGCGCCCCCGGGCGCCCCAGCGCGCCGGGTTTGGCCTGGGTCCGCCAACATCAAATTCGGACCTAACCGGCAAAAAGTGGGCTTCTGGGAGCACGACTTAGCCTTTTCTTAGCGCCGGCGATAAAAAAGGGCCTTAGGGGGGCCTGTTGGAGGGGCAAGTGTAGATGCTCTAAGCCGGTTGAAGACATAGGAGGGACCGGTGATGATTGGTTTATTCGAAGCATTTTTCTCCCACATGATGTTGGAGTTGTACTAAGGAATATACTACTTGGCATCGGGAGAAGATAGCCTTCATTCTAAAATATAGTGCGTCCGCGCTTCCCGAGATTCAACTTTGATTGTAAATTTAACTAGCGAGACCGACTGCGGTGGGAGAAAAAATTATATAATTGAAAACTTCTTTTAAATACGAGTTCACTGGTATAACTTTTGCTCCCGCCGCAGTTGGTCTCGTTGGTTAAATTTATGGTCAAAGTTGAAGCATGAGAATAATAAAAGCACTATATTGTGGAATGGAGGGAGTATTTCTTAGTGTATAGATAGAGCCTGTAAGTTGGAAATGTGTGATCGCATCAAACTTGTGAAGCAAGGCGAAGGG
Source organism: Triticum aestivum (assembly GCF_018294505.1). NCBI lineage: Eukaryota > Viridiplantae > Streptophyta > Magnoliopsida > Poales > Poaceae > Triticum > Triticum aestivum. The sequence continues at coordinate 120,130,853 of NC_057804.1, forward strand.
AGTGTGTTTTCAAGAAAAGGGCGTAAGATTTGGAATTTTATTTAGTCCTGTGAGGCGGGCAGCGTGGTGGACAGTTCTGGTGACTCTCTAGGCTGATGGCGGTGGTCGATTGTCGCCTTGCCCGCGGACGGGTGGCGCTGTTGGCCTCGCGTGGATTCGCGTTGGCTGCTGTGGCGGGACGACACATGGGGTGTCCGATGGGGAGGTACGCTGGAGGGATGGGAGGCGTCGACGCGGTCGGGCCACCCGTCACCAGCACAGGGGTGTGCCAGTCGTGGATGCGTCCGCTCCCCCTCCCCCTTTCCTCGACCGAGTGCATGCGGGCGCTGTTCCGACAATGTCCGAGGCGGGGCATTTGCTGCTGTTTCGTCCTTGGGGCGGCCGTTTTGGACCAAAGCCGATGCCTTTTCGGTCTTGGGGTGTCTGGATGGAGGGCGGCGGCCCTTGCGGCGGGAGTCGCGTTGTTCGTTGGCGGAACGTGCGTCTCAAGTGCGGGCGGGCAGCCATGGCCATGTGGGTGGCATGGATGTTGGTGTTTGGCGTAGCATGGGTATGCCGGAAGGGTGTGAGCGCCGGGGTACATAACTTGTCTGGTTTTACCGGCCGTCGGTGGCGGCATCCGCGGATGCCGTTCCCCTTCTTGAAGGCTCCGTCGCTGTGCTCCCACTTCTCCCGGACTCCAGATCGGACGGTGGCGATACTCCGGTGCCGTCCCCTTCTTGGAGGCACCATCTTGTAACCCATGTTTCCTTCGTGTCCGGCCACCTCTCCACGGTGGCTAGCTCCTGGTGTTGGTCTCCGTCGACTCCAAGCGGTTCATCTTGTGTATCTGTAGTTTGTTTGGGATCGTTGGGGTGGTGTTGCGGTGCTCTGCACCTTTGTATCTTCCCTTGGGTGTGTGCGAGGAGTGTGGTGTTGGCGTGCGTTTGTATCGCTTGCTCCGGTTGTTTGGTCGGTGCTTTATATATAAAGCGGGGCTAAAGCCTTTTTTGGTAAAAGGTTTTTGTCTTTGGGTGGAATCTAGCGGAGGTTGCGGTCGAAACACAAAGCAATATATTGAAGAGGAGCATAGCCTAGTGGTGGGAAGGGGTTGATGCCTTCCCACCCACTTACAATTTGAGTTTGTTGCACAAACTATACTGTAGGGATTTCCTTACAGTCTTTCTGTCAAAAAAAATTAAAGAGGAAAATGGATCACACACCGGATTTTGCTCTGTGTGGAAGGGAACCGGCATCATGTAGTAATAATGAACTGTGCAAAATCTGTGGCGCTTCATCATCACAACTAAGCAGTGGGTGCTCCCACCGAAAGAGAGACTCATGAAGATCCGGGCAGACTGGTTGTTAGTACTGGGGTGTCGTGCAAGTGTACAATGTTAGTTGAAGCACAATTTCGGGAAGTATTATCCCCAACTTCTATATCACTCCAAAGAAGAGCTTACACGAGTGTGTATGTGAGCGCTTCAATCACACTATGTCACTACGCTCACATGAGTTGAATAGTTGACCATCCGCAAGACTTCTCAATTAGTTATGGAAGTGTTGAAAGTGTAGGTTTGCTAGGGAGATTTAAAATGTGGTAATGTGAAAGACTGGAAAGTTCAAAGTGCATCTCCACAATACCCTAGTTAGTTTTGATGATTTATGACAGAACCACTGAGAGGACTAAGGTTTCATTAAGCTATACAAGTATAGCATGTGCTCTTAATGCCTACCAGATTTGGCTACAAGTGAAGAGGTTTGTGACTCCCACAAACGACTTTTCTAGTCGTTGTCCTCGTCAAGATCATAGTTTGTACTTTCTGGATCTTTTGGTTAATTTAAGATTCACGCCAAGTATAGGACATAGAACTGACCCTAAGACTAACTTATTCAAATTCACACCCTATCCAATCTTATTATGAATTTCACTAAGCCCCCGTACATACGAAGATTTTCTCCCGGTACTATCGAACCACTTTATAGGATTGGGTTTGATATATTTTTTGATACGCCTCCCGAATTGGAGTCGAGTTCCACTATATTGCATAATGGAACACTAGTTCGAAATACAAACTAATCGTGAGCAAAATCCCTGGAACAAAGAAGCAAAAGAAAGCTAGATAAACTAAGAAACAAATATAGAGAGACGGCATTATCAAGCAGTAACAACACACAACATGTTGCAAAACAAACCACGATGAATGTATCGATTGCATGCAGCTAGGAAAAGAGCAGACATGGAATGAATGGTCAGATGGTCCGTAGACCACAATCAGTGCAACTAATTGTGTTATGCTGTAATAACTCCATGCTGACAAAATGGTGGCCCATATATGGTGCAATTGGATATCTCAAAGTAGAGAACTTAGAAATGTTAATAGACATGAAAAGCACCAAACATTTGATAGCGACGATAATTTTCATTGGACTCGGTTCAACTATTCCTCGGCGCCATTACATTGATAGATAACAGTAGCTCCGAAAGTAAGATCCGACCACCAGCCGCCCGTCGAGATCTACTTGATTTTATTCATGACAAGAATAGATAGCTATATCCGTCACCGATACCCTAGCCATAGCTAGTTACAGTCACAGGAGGCGGACGCGACTGTCATCGGGTAGGGAAAGGAGTTGCCGTACTGGAAGGACACGGGGAAGCTGGGCTCAATGGACTTGCCGTCGTTGACGAGGCAGTCGTTGATGCCGAGGCGGCGGAACTTGGCTGGGTCGATGACATCATTTGAGGCGAAGTCGCCGCATGCGACATGGACGTCGCACACGAGACATTCCATGCATGTGTTGGTGAACTCCACGCTGTAGGCCGGTATGCCGCCCGCCATGCTCGGCGCGTTGATCTGGAACACCTCCAGGAGATCCTTTGAGCACTCCTCCAGCTCCAACGGCTCCGTCGAGCGCCCTCCTCCGCCGCTCGATGACATGGAAGGTGCACTGACGCTGAGCATCTTGCGCATCTGATGCCGAGGCAGCTGCAGCTGCAGCGAGGAAGACGCTGATGCTAGCAAGAACAAGAAGCAAAACTAGTGAGCCAAAAGATGAGGAATTAACATGCATGCATGCAGTTCTATATATACGTACTTAAGGTACATACCTTGACTACCTTCATAGCAAGCTTGGAGCAGAAACATGGTGATGACGACCACAACAGCAGCACTTGGACGCGTCTGAAAGCACGCCATGGCCGGCGCCTTCGTGTTCTCCTCCTGAGCGACGTGAGCGTGGATAGAGTAGTTGGTTCTTCTCCTCTTCGGCCCTGCTAGCCTACTTATACTACTAGTGGCTTCTCCATCCAGACTTAAATTGTATCCCAACGTATTTGGACTATGGTCAACAAATAAAATGTGTTTAGACTAAAAACACTTATACTACGAGTGGTGAAGTACCACCACTTCTTTTTTTGTCCTGGTGAGTGCCACACCACTAGTACTCGTAGCAAGTTCGCTTGGCGAATTAAACGCCGGCGCAGCTG
>NC_057804.1:120135438-120137845 GCF_018294505.1 Triticum aestivum
TTAGGGCCTCTCTAGTACCGTAGTACGCGGATTTGTAAAGTGTAAACCATAAGAATGGAGTAGTCTTCAAGTACTACAACAGGCCGGATTAGTATGGTTGTTTGATTGTGGGAAGAACACACTTAAGATAAAACGCAGTATTCTAGTAGAGATGCTCTTAAACACACTCCATTAGCCCTTAGACATAGGATTTCTTCACATGAGGTTTTCGAAGGAACAACTGGAGATGCTATGACATCTTCAAAAACTACAGCAGGTTCTGTATCGTCGTTTGATTGTGTACAGGAAAACCGTAGAATTCTTCACATGAGGTTGTAGCACTTAAACACACTTAGCATAAAACGCAGGATTCTACTAGAGATGCTCTTAAACACACTCCATTAGCCCTTAAACGTAGGATTCTTCACATGAGAGGTTTTTGAGGGAACAAATGGAGATGCCCTTAGACTATTAACATGCATCTATTACTATTTTATGTTAATAGTAATTTGTTAGTCGGTAGTGTCACATGCATAATAATATAGAGATCTTTATTTATTATTCTGTAGAGTTATTTTTCTTTTGAGAAAGGAGATAGTTTTTGTTGAAAAGAATTATGTAATGATAACATATTAAATTACACACTCTAGACCGGTTTGCTAGTTGGGAGAACCAACTAAGGGCGACCAAGGTTATCCTATAAGGCTGGTCATAGTGGGGAGTAACTTAGAGTAGTAACATACATACGTTACTACTCTATGTTACTACCCTTAGAGTGGAAAGTGTCATATGTGTAGTAACATACACATGTTTATTTATTGTCTTGTAGACTCATTTTGCATTGGAAAACGCTATGTGATGGTAACATATTAGAGCAAGTACAATAGATTCTAGTCAGCAGGCTAAACAAGGAAATAAAGTTGCATGCAGCCCATGTGAGCCGGCGTTCCTTCTATTACACCCTCCTTTTCTTCCTCTCCATGCAAACATTGAATAGTAGTAGCTAGTCTACAACCAATCTAGTGTACTAGTAGACTTCTAAGCAGGCTTTAGATGACATGCATTGATATATAGCCAGCAGCGGGCTTTCTTATTAACCATGCTCTTAGGTTACCCTATTTGCCTCTCTCCTCATTAACTACTTGCCACATCAACATTTTTGCTTATGTGGCATTTATGTTACTACCTATATTACTCCCACTATGACCAGCCTAATTGTTATATAATTAATGCCTTGATCCCGGAAAATAGCCAACCACCATGCAAGTCCATCCTTCAATTGCGGTGATTAAATTGCCTACTCCCACCATACTGCATTAGGCCTCTTCCAATGTATGGGTGCTTAGATGAGATGCTAAGTGCATTAAAATCCTTAGCAACTAGTTTTCCCAATGCATAGGTGCTTAGCTTTTGTAGCTAAGCTTCCCTCATGGAATTGTTTAAGAATTAACTCGTTCATGTATTGTTGGTAGTCATTTTGCATAAGTCTGTGTGCTTAGCATTGTTTCTTCGTGGTGTCATCATAATGCTCTCTCTCTTTTTTAATTGCTTTGCCACATCACTTTTTTGTCTTTGTGGCATCCTTAGCACCAGTATACCATGGAGCACTGGGAAGTACCTTAGTAATCTTAGGTTGTGCACCGCGATCAAGGCAGACGAGAAAACGAGAGAACTTAATGTTTATTTGCTAATTAATATCATTGTATGCAATGAACTGACCACTGCATGCCATGGTAGGTACTCTCAAGCCATTGAAAGCATATATGCCCCACATCTTTTATTGATTGATTCCTTTATTCATGTTAAGAAACAAGAAACGAGGTGAGAGTTAATGCACCGTGCCTAAGGACATGTTTGGTTACTTTCTGAGAAGGGCCTTGTTGAGAGGGAAAAAATAATACAGGCTGAGTGGAGACTGGTTGAGGAAATACAGGGTAAAAATACGACGTTTGTGTGTTGTTTGGCTGCCTGCATATTGGGTCTTGTCATGGTGAAAGCAATTTCCACCCAATATTTGGTTGCATACATGCATGATGATTAGGTGTTAACAACTACACTTAACAGAGAGATTACAGTAGAACACACGTGCTTTGACCGCAGAGGGAACCACGAGCACGACTACTGGTCGGCGCCAGCGCTGCCTCCGGCGCCAGTGCTGCCTCCGGCGCCAGTGTACTAGTCGCGGCCTGCTCCGGCCCTTGGACACCCTCCCCTCATCGGTAGTGACCGACGAGAAGAAGTCCAACGTCAGGCTCTGCGGTTGCGGGAGCGGGCCTGGCCGGCTCGACGACCAGAGCGTGCTGTGCGGGAGGGGGAGGAGTGGCCGGAGCTAGTGGAGGCAGGGACTGGACGGATCGGTGGCGAAAGCGGGCGTGGCCGGTGCAGTCGAGGATGGAGATCACCTTGTGGAACTCTTGGAGACGACCTG
>NC_057804.1:120138103-120143890 GCF_018294505.1 Triticum aestivum
TCGGCAATCTCCCTGAATGGTTGTTGGTGCTGCTGCGGCGCCTTGGACGGTGTTGCGCCGGAGATTGAGGAGACCAAGAGCTCCAGGTCACAGAGGTCGGCGGTGGTGGGCTCCTGGATGTCAAGCTAGTCATCGGAGCCAGTGTTGTGCCCTCGCGGATGGAAGGCCGGGCTGCGTCGGATGCAGGTGCAGCAGGAGCAGGGAGCTATGGTGGCGGCAGGCGAAGGTTGTGCCAGCCGAGCACGCCCGCAAGCCAGCGACGAGGTCGTCGACGTTCACGACGAGGCCACCGATGCCGAGGACTGTGTTGGAGTGGTGCAATCTGCATGTCACCACCAGAACATTCCCAACATGCTCTGTGTGTGCATATCCCCTGCGCGCTCGTCAGCATGAACGACGACCTCATGAGCCAGTATATCGAGTTCGTCACCGACCGCTTGCTCATGGCGTTGGGCTATAAGAAGTTGTACAACTAGGTGAAGCTACTCGTCAAAGGAAACTTCAAATGGTCGATCGTGTGCTACGAATTTGTCGAAATTCATCCAAAAAGGATCTAAATAGGAACACAAAATTCAACATATATAATGAACGAAACTATGATCTGGCCGGCTTAATGAAATCAGAACATCGAGGCACATATTTTTCGTGTACAGTTTATCTCGAATCAAAGCATAATTATGTAGAAGGGATGAAAGAGATTAAAGAGGTGTGATTACAGGAGAATACGTGCAAACCACGTACAGGCATGTGTCATCGGAGCCACCCACTTGCCCTCCAAAGCATAGCTCGGGCCCGGCTTGCTGGAAACTGTCGATTCGGTCGTTCCCAGAGCCAGACCTAGAGGTGCTTTAAGAATCGTGTCGTGTAGGTCCAACATTGTTTGCATACTTCCTCCGGTTCTTTTTAACCTGTATATAAGTTTTGTTCGAAGTCCAAGTACCTCTATTTTGACCAAACTTATAGAAAAGATTATCAAAATTCAAAATGCCAAATCAATATTGTTAGATTCATTGTGAAATGTAGTTTCATAATGTATATATTTGGTATTGTAGATGTTGACATTTTTTTAATATAAATTTGGTCAAACTTTGCAAAGTTTGACTTGACACAAATCTAATACGTGAAGTAAAAAGGACCAAAGGGAGTATCACCAAACAGCTCAACACGAAAAAAGCTGCATCTAGTAGACCTTGGTTGGGTTGTATGCTGAGTACCAAACACGTCCTAAGTGTCTTGGGATTATTTGATTTTTGTAATATGCCTAATGCATTGATACAAAGGGAATAACTGTTCGTCTATATATCCATGCAACATCTACCGTGACAATAGATAATCCCCACGCTCATGCATGCTCGCATGCATTGGTGGAGGATTGCTATGGTAAACTAATGCAGGAAGATTAAATGGTTGGATGACTAACAAGACAGGAATAGCTGATATCCAAAGGTCACTTATAATCCGGTCTTTAGGGGATTTTAGGCCTACAACTTGACCAACAAAACATGTATATCATGTCACAAAATTATATCGTCAAAATACATCTGCCAACAAATTTAAAGTCATTCTTTTTTTTGTGGAATGTCATACATGTTTCCTAGTTCAATTGAAGATCTAAAGATCTGTGCCCGACCTAAAACTCCATTTATCTCTCCTTTTTAATTATTTGTCACAAATTTTTTCTATGGGGCATGCATGCTAGTATCTATTATATTAGGCTGATCATAGTGGGGAGTAACTTAGACTAGTGTCATGCATATGACACTAGTGTAAGTTACTACCTCCATAGTGCAAAGTAACATAGTAGTAGTATCATAGATTGCTTCATTTATTATCTCATAGACTCATTTTGCCTCGGAAAGCGCTATGTTACAGTAAAATATTATGTTACCACAAGCACCTCTTTCCTCATTAAATACTTGCCACATAAGCAAAATTGTCTTGGGATGTGTTAAGTTACTACCTAAGTTACTCCCACTATGGCTAGCCTTACTCCCACTATGCGTAATCTGAGTAGACAACCACCTCAATGCATTGTTTCTTATCTAAAGTAGTGTTACATTTAATTAGTTTAGGGATTATGTATGCATCTCAATATTGTGACCAAGTTATAAAGAGAAGTAAATGAGAGAAATTAACTAGGAGATTAGCCACACTGAATAATAGCATTAATTATATTATGTTTAAAAAATATGCCAAGATCCATATCTCCACATGAAGTGGTTTTGTTAGTCGGCAAACGACCCTAAATATTCATGGTAAATAAGTCGTCCTAGCATTTAGTGGGTTGAAAACAACACTCATAACAAACCTCCTAGTAATCTGCTCGTTTTCCTCCCTCGAACCTCACCCAAACCACTTGGAGAGGGGAAATATGCTAAGAGCCATATCTTCACTCAAAGTGGGTTTGTTAGTCTGCTAACAACCCGAGATATTCCTGGAAAATAAGTCGTCTAAGCATTTAGTGGGTTGAAAACCAAACACTAATAATAAATATCCTAGTAATTTGCTCATTTCCCTCTCCGATACCTCACCCAAGCCGTCTTGGAGAGGGAAAATGTGCTAATAGTGGTGACTGACTTAGACTAGTAACATGCATCTGTTACTAGTTTATGTTACTATTTGACAGTGAAAATGGCATATGTGTGATAACATAGAGATCTTTATTTATTATTTTAGCGTTATTTTTCATTGGAAAGCGCTATGTCGCGGTAACATTTATTATTTTAGAGTACTTCATTGGCCTCTTTCCTCTTCATTTACTTGTCACATTATTTTTTTGTCTATGCAGCATGCATATTACTATTTATGTTACTAGCTTCCATTGTGAGTAGTCTGAGAGACAACCACCCCAATGCATAATTTTCTGAGTGTTGTATCTAAAATGGTGTTGCATTTAATTGGTTTAGTGCATAATATAGGAAGATTAGCCACACCAGATCAAAGCATTAATTATACTATGTAGAAAAACATGCTAAGAGCCACATCCCAGTCAAAGTGGGTCTATTAGTGGGCTAACATCCCAGGTATTCCTGGAAAATAAGTAGTCTGAGCATTTAGTGGATTGAGAACCAAACACTCATAGTAAATCTCCTAGTAATCTGCTCTTTTTCCTCCCTCAGACCTTACCTAAGGATTTAGTGGGTTGAAAACCAAACACTCATAATAAATCTCCTAATCTGCATGTTTTCCTCCGACCTCATCCAAGGATTTAGTGGGTTGAAATTCCAACACTCATAATAAATCTCCTAGTAATATGCTCGTTTTCCTGCCTCAGACCTCACCCAAGGATGTAGTGGGTTGAAAACCGAACACTCATAATAAATCTCTTAGTAATGTGCTCTTTTCCTCCCTTAGACCATCCATTCTGGTTTTGTATTTGTTTGAATATGTTTCGCCAATTGCATGTGTCTAAACAAAAAAACTTTTCTTATTCGTCCTTTTCTATCTTCCCACTCATCTCCACTATACCCCTCGTCTTCTAATTCCTTCCATTCGACCAAAGAATTCTCTATAATAATTCGCAAATCCAAATCTGCTAATTGTTCTCTAATAGAACTTGCTCCTGTCGCAATTTCCCGATTTCGAAATGTTGCAAAGCCCGGGGAAGAAAAATGGGAGAAATGTTGTGGTTACAGGATGCAATTTCCTCTTCCGCTCCGGCCCAACGATACAATGAAATTTTTCTGTTCATATTCATAAATAAAAAAGATTCGGAATCGCAATGCTACTATGTGCGTCCAAAGGGGTATTTGGAATAATATTCTTCTATAATCCATTATTTGCGGGGGGTCTTACGAACAGGGCTTCGCTCGGACGGGTCTTCGTCGAAAAGCTAACTCCACCCAACATTTTCATACCCTTCCTTTGGGTGGTATACACGCAAGACGCGATCCAATTAATTTGTTCTAAGAAATGAGACCTCTTGTGGTGGGAGGATCATAAACAATTTTAATTAGGTGTCATGTAATTAAGGGATCCTGTTCCAGTACGGCCCCTCTATTTTTTTAAAAGGGTAACTTTATGTGTTTACTACAGAGTGCATCCCTTAAACATAGTATTGATTAAGATTGCCCCCAATCGAATACCATGAAGACACACACACTCATACATACTCACATATGAGCAGCGTTTGGTATATAACTGGCCAAAGCAAGGTAGTCCGCTGGATCGAGCATCGTATGGAATCGTGGCTTAATGTACTACGTACAACACTTCTGTTGTTCGTGTACTAGGCCATCTCCGTCCCCGCACCGAAGGGGAATGTCGCTCGCCATGTGCAAAGCGCTGTACGGATGAGGCTTGGGCATGTGGATGGCTGTCATGTGCGTGCAGGCGTGTTGCAAGCTTCCAGCTCATGCACGAGGGAAAATAACACTCGACGCACTTTGCGTCAAACTGTCAGCGAATTGCACAGGCGAGGCGACCTGGGTTGGCGAATCGCACTTTCGGAAATGTTCTCGCTTTCAATTTTGTTCCTCCTTTAACAAAATGTTTCAAATTCTCAAAAAATGTTCGAGTCTTTAAAAGTATGTTAGCAAATTTTGAAAATGTTCGGCTTTCTAAATATATTTACTTTTGTGAAAAGTAAACCGCATTTGAAATGTCAAAAAAAAATTAAGTTTCTTTTGCCGCGTATAGTTTATATTAACTGAGCTAGCATTTTTAGACAAGCAAGTAGATGTACATAGTGGCTTGTGACGTGGTTCACTCAGTTGAGGCCCTGCGTTCAAATCCCCACACGCACGCTTTTTGGATTATTTTGCGGGTTGTTCGCTTCGGGTTCGAATCAAACCAAGGGTCCGTTTTCTGTTGTTGCGCGCTACCTAAATGGGCAAGCCCAGGTTGCGAAGCATCGACTGTTTGTAACGGGAGCACCTATACAGCGCTGCAGGCGCCAGTTAACGATCCGGCGCCTGCAGCGCTATTAGCATGGGCCGGCCCACTAGCGTGCTGCCGTAAGTTTTTTTTAGTTTTTTTAACGAAAATAAAAATATGAAATGAAGAAAGGTTTACAGATTTAAAGAACAAAAGTTCATCCATTTGAAAAAATATGTTCATATCTTTAAAAAGGTTCATAAATTTTGAAAAAGTTCATCAATTTGAAAAAAAGTCATTCAAATTGAAAAAAAGTTCATCCAATTTAGCAAAAGTTCATTAAATTCGGCCGTTAACGGGAGCTCCTATACAGCGCTGCAGGCGCCAGTTAACGATCCGGCGCCTGCAGCGCTATTAGCATGGGCCGGCCCACTAGCGTGCTGCCGTAAGTTTTTTTTAGTTTTTTTAACGAAAATAAAAATATGAAATGAAGAAAGGTTTACAGATTTAAAGAACAAAAGTTCATCCATTTGAAAAAATATGTTCATATCTTTAAAAAGGTTCATAAATTTTGAAAAACTTCATCAATTTGAAAAAAAGTTCATCCAATTTAGCAAAAGTTCATTAAATTCGAAAAAAGTTCATAGAAGTTGAAAAAAAGTTCATGTGTTTTTAGAAAAAATTCATGGAACTTAAAAAGAAGTTCATAAATAAAAAAAAGTTCATCCATTTTCAAGACATATGTTCATTAAATTTCAGAAAAGTTCATTCATATTCAAAAAAGTTCATCTATCTAAAAAAAGTTCATAGAATTTTTTAAAAAAATCGTCTACCGGCGCCTAGATGGGCCGGCCCATTTACGGACGCCACAGGCGCCAGTTAACAAAATGCACATTAACTGGCGCCCGTGGCGCCAAATAGGAAACCCCGTTTGTAACGGGCACTGCTATTTGTTGCGTTCAGCGAGCAGGG
>NC_057804.1:120159067-120161142 GCF_018294505.1 Triticum aestivum
AAAAAAGTTCATCCAATTTAGCAAAAGTTCATTAAATTCGGCCGTTAACGGGAGCTCCTATACAGCGCTGCAGGCGCCAGTTAACGATCCGGCGCCTGCAGCGCTATTAGCATGGGCCGGCCCACTAGCGTGCTGCCGTAAGTTTTTTTTAGTTTTTTTAACGAAAATAAAAATATGAAATGAAGAAAGGTTTACAGATTTAAAGAACAAAAGTTCATCCATTTGAAAAAATATGTTCATATCTTTAAAAAGGTTCATAAATTTTGAAAAACTTCATCAATTTGAAAAAAAGTTCATCCAATTTAGCAAAAGTTCATTAAATTCGAAAAAAGTTCATAGAAGTTGAAAAAAAGTTCATGTGTTTTTAGAAAAAATTCATGGAACTTAAAAAGAAGTTCATAAATAAAAAAAAGTTCATCCATTTTCAAGACATATGTTCATTAAATTTCAGAAAAGTTCATTCATATTCAAAAAAGTTCATCTATCTAAAAAAAGTTCATAGAATTTTTTAAAAAAATCGTCTACCGGCGCCTAGATGGGCCGGCCCATTTACGGACGCCACAGGCGCCAGTTAACAAAATGCACATTAACTGGCGCCCGTGGCGCCAAATAGGAAACCCCGTTTGTAACGGGCACTGCTATTTGTTGCGTTCAGCGAGCAGGGCGCTGGGCTCGCGTCAAAGGGATCCCCTGACGGGCCGGCCCAGCAGCACGGGAGCCACAGCTTGTCTTTCTGTTTTTATTTACTCTATGTTTCTTACTTGTTTTCTGTAGCTATGGTTTGCCCTGTTTGTCGTTGTCTGGGTGCCCCTTGTGTACCATTGGCGCCAGATCATGAAGTCCCTGAAGTTTTTGATGTTGTCCTTGATGAGGATTGCTTCAGGAGAATGGTGAGTTGTATTTACCTTTTCTTTTATAGGAACTCTTTAATTCTGTACATATCGGTATGTGTTTTTTTTGACTGTTCTCATGAAACCTTTGCAAGTATGGATGTGTCTACGTAAAATGTGTGCAAGGTTTCGTATTAGAAATGTGTGCAAGTTTAGTTATAATTATGAATCGAAGTTAGTATATTTATAATTAGGAACACTGTAATTTGTGTACGTTGATTTCCTTGTTGGACATGTCAATGAATTTTTACGATCAATGCTAAAAAGTATCTTTTGCTATTGTAAAATGTAATGCAAGTTTAGTATGATGAATACACAAGAAACATTTTTATAGGTTGATTTATGTTTTTGTTCATGTGAATGTATATATATTATCAGGATGGCTAATATAATTTTTTTGCTGATGTAATTAGTGTGTTCGTTTAGAATTATGAGTATGCAACTTTTAAATTGTACTTATATTATGATGGAGGCTTCTATAAATCTTCCAGTGTAGTTTGAGTCTTTTGCTGCTGTAAAATGTATGCAATTTTAGCATGATGAGGATGCAAGTTTTAAATGTACCTTTTCCCTGATTTTAGGAAATAGTTTCTTGTACTCATACTAAAGCTTGTGCATTTTTTTAGGTATTTAGTATGTCATAGTACCTATCAACATATCCGCTTGCAGTAAGTTGTACTCCAGTTCACGGAGTATGATATAGGCTAGTATGAATCTTATGATAAGGGTGCAAATTTTAATTGTACCTTTTTTTATTATAGGAATTAGTTTCCTGTACTCATACTGAAGCTTGTGCATTTTTATTTTGGGGCATTTAGTATTTCCTAGTACCTATGATATGATGCTTGCAGTAAGTTGTAATAGGCTAGTATGAAATATTTTTGCTGGTGTAAATGTATGATGAATATGCAAGAATCATGTATAGGTTGATTTATTATGTTTTGTTCATGTGAATATCATCAAGGCTAAGATTCTAGTTGATATATATGAATCCACACTAGTATAACTGAAACTGTGATTTGAGTTATATATTCTGTATTTCATGTAGCCTGAATCCCTTTATGTGTATATGAACACACCTGCTTGCAATAAATATTAGACCAGGATATCTTGTAGGCTAGTATGGATCTTTGCTGTTGTAGAATGTCTGCAAGTTTTAGAATTATGCGTATGCAAGTTTTTGCT
>NC_057804.1:120161190-120164517 GCF_018294505.1 Triticum aestivum
TAGCTTTTTGCTGTTGTAGAATGTCTGCAAGTTTTATGCGTATGCAAGTTTCAATGCCTTTTCTATGCACTCATTCTAAAGGAAAAATTCAATATCTTCCTGAGATAACTTATTTTCATCTTTGTCAGCTTTTTGTCTGGTCTCATCCTGTTGGCGTGTAATGTTATGATTGCCTGATACATGTATGCTCTCATCTTGTTCGTCTGACAGTGGCAAGTCAGCACCACAATCAAGTCTCATATTTTTGTCTTATCTCATCTTGTATGTCTTATCAGCATTTCTAGGACAACATCTGAAACAGAGTTGTGCCAACTCTGCTCTATTTGTTGCAACTCTGAATAATCATGATCTGCACACAACTGATCACAAGTTACTGTATTTTGGTCCAGGCAATCTTCCTCTGCATCACTTTCATTCTCACCACTACTGCAATCCAGGTAATCTTGGTTTGGATGACTTTTATCTTCACTGTTGCATTCAGAATTATACTCATTTGCTTCGTCTTCATCTTCTTGTTCATCTTCTTCCTCTATTTGATGGTTCCTTGTTATTGGTTCTGCCATTACGTGCTGATCCTGCAAGATAATTGATGTCATGTACTGATTCTGTACCCTTTAAGATAAAGCAAAATCTTTAATATAGCCTCTATTAGTAAGACATACCTGAGCATTGAAGCCTGTTGTCAAGAGTAAAGTGAAACTTGTTATAGGGATTGCCATGTTGTGTGTATGATTGCGTGGCTACTTCTGGTGCTAGCAAATCATTAATCAATTGCAAGTAGATGCATATTTTTCTGATATCTTTTAGCCGTGCTGGATTTTAGGTATAATTATACTATAGGTACTACAATTAGATGCATATTTTTCTGAATATATAATCATGCTACCAATTTCATTAGTTTCTGATTTCTGGGAGGTGTTCTGCCTTAGCTGTAGTTAAATAAGTACGTAGTCATGTAGGCAATTTTCTTTGTTCAAAGTTCCTTCTGCTTGTCAAGATCTGCAAGCATTTCTTCTCTGAATATGCTTCTTGCTTACTTGAGCAATTTTAGTTTTCTGAATATGCAACTCCTCCTGAAGGTTGGAAACACATTTAGTTTGTGATAGTTAATCATGCTACTAATTTATTTGTTTCAATGCTGATCTTTCTAACAAACAACAACACGTCTCTGAATATGCAAGATGCTAAATGCAGATGTCCAGAATCAACCAGAAGCTAACATGAAGACTGATTAAAGGAAGAGGTGGTGGGGATCATCTTTTACCTTGCAAATTCATGAAGCAGGTTCTTCTCCAGGTTTATATCTTCTCGAGTTTTGATCTTCTTCTAGACAGATCTGTCATTCTAGAATGATATGACGGCTCATCCATTTTTTTGGATTGTTCTGCTGTTGTGGATCTAAGGGCGTTTGGTGGAGAAGGACTTTGCAAGGAAGAAATTTAGCACAAGATCTATAGAGAGTTCAAAAGAGATAAACACATCTCAGGTTTGTTTCGGCGTCCATGGCGGCGGCTGAGTCTTTGCGGTGTCGGGGATGAAAGTGGAGGAAGAAGACCTAGTGGCTCTGCGCGTTAGGTGGATTCTGTATAGTGGGTTTGTCTCTTAGCGGGTTCAGGCCCGTTTTAGTTTTTGGCTGATGACTGAAGGCAGAAATATAAAGTCAGAACTCTTTTTTCAGCCCGTTTGACTGCTGGCCTTTTTCGACTGACCACAACTTTGGGTCAGTTAATTTGTTCTGAATAGTTATGTTTCCTTACCTTCTACAAATCGACTGACCCCTTTCTTGAGTCAGTCGATTGATCTGTAGCCGCTCCCATATAAAATACCGTAGAACAATCGGCTAAAAAAAAAACAACCTCCATTTCTCACCGCCATAGACGCTCGTGTTAGCTCGTCGTCCAGGAAATGGCAGTGAAGCTTCGCGTATGTGTTTTGTGGCTAATGTAGACTTCCAGAGGTGGTCTTTTTCGTTCTGATAAAAACATGGACACAGCTTATATCAAGAAAAAGAAAGAGTACATCGCAAATACACATATGGTGAGAACATCTATGAGTCAGCAAGGTCGGCCCAAGCTATATCAACTTTAGCGCAGAACTTTTCACGAGCAAGGTTGAAGCAAACTAAAATTAAAAGACATGGCTGGTCCAAGCCGCCTGAGGGCGTCATCAAACTTAATGTCGATGTAGCCTTTGATCAGGACACTGGTACAGGGGGTACGGGAGCAGTGCTGCGTGATGAGGCCGGTTTCTTTGTCGCTGCTTCCTGCAGTGATATACCCTTTGTGGAAGACGCAGCGACGGCAGAGGCTAGAGGACTACGAGATGGCCTCCTACTAGCGAATGAAGTTGGTTGCAACAAAATCTATGTCGAAGCGGACTGTCTGGAGGTAATCGAAATCATGCTGAGTGGCGGGATCAGGACACTGGTACAGGGGGTACGGGAGCAGTGCTGTGTGATGAGGCCGGTTTCTTTGTCGCTGCTTCCTGCAGTGATATACCCTTTGTGGAAGATGCAGCGACGGCAGAGGCTAGAGGACTACGAGATGGCCTCCTACTAGCGAATGAAGTTGGTTGCAACAAAATCTATGTCGAAGCGGACTGTCTGGAGGTAATCGAAATCATGCTGAGTGGCGGGAATTCTTTAGGACCAGCAGCGGCAATATATGAAGAATGCACTTTCCTATCTAGCAACTTTATCTCTATAGTTTTTAGCCATTGCCCTCGGGAAGCCAATATGGCGGCGGATCTGCTAGCTAAGAACTCGGAGGTGTCTCGAACAATTGTTTGGAAATCGGAACCCCCGGATTTCTTAGTGGATGCCTTAACAAACGATGTATCTTTATTCTCACATGAAATATAAACTGCCATGATGGCATTTCCCTAAAAAAAAAGAAAGAGTACTCAAAAACATGGGTACAAAGTGAAAACAAAAATTATGGAGATGCGGGGGATCGAACCCCGTGCCTCTCGCATGCAAAGCGAGCGCTCTACCATTTGAGCTACATCCCCTTTGTGTGCTTATTTCTTTGTTCTATGATATAATTGCTTTCCTCTCATAAACGCTGTAATGGCCCCACACTACTACTGTATGTGCTGAATTATACTAGAAAAATAAATCCTTTGGTCTCATCCGGGTATTCTAAAATTACTCCTTTTA
The DNA here is from genome assembly GCF_018294505.1 of Triticum aestivum. NCBI lineage: Eukaryota > Viridiplantae > Streptophyta > Magnoliopsida > Poales > Poaceae > Triticum > Triticum aestivum. The sequence continues at coordinate 120,164,348 of NC_057804.1, forward strand.
AGGATCAAGGTAACGAAGAAAGAAGAAGAAATAGTGCGACTTAGCCGCATCAAATTCGACGAAATAGGATTTCCCCCGCTTTGTATTACAAAGCAATACAATGAGATAGGTGCTGGGGTGGAAGCAACACATGCACGCCCAAAAGAAATGAAAGAGAAAAAGAAAAAAAA
>NC_057804.1:120166089-120169790 GCF_018294505.1 Triticum aestivum
CCGGGCCAGCGCCGGGGGCACCTGCCGGCGGCGGCGAGGGATATCCAACGGAAGTGGGGGCCGAGAGGAAGGGGAGGGGGCGCGCCGCCCCGGCCATCTCCCGGGGAGGCGACGTAGGGGCGGGAACGGGAAGAGGAGGGGAAGGGGGGCGGGATGGGCCGGGGCGCGTGCGGCGGCGGCGGAAACTCTAGCGGGAGGGAGCGGATCGCACGCAGGTGCGCAACGGCCACAAAGCGAACTATTCTTTCGCCTTAGCCGCATGAAATTACGAAGCAAATTTGTGAATGATTAACCTGGAAGCCTTTTTATAGGTCGAGGGGACGAGAGGAGTATTACCGCGGCAGCAAAATCGACTGACACGATAGTCGCCCACTCACCTTGCCATGATTGTGTTGCAAACTAAATTCACTTTCATGGGAGAACACAATTTTATTAAAGCATTTTGGCGGTTTGTTGATTTACGGACATTCAACCAAGCATTGCGGGCAAGACAAGACTGCAGGCTCATTCAATGAGAGTCCACGTGCTAGTGTTCTGAAGGCCAAACATCTTCCAAATGGTATATACTCTGCCCACGGCTTAATTTCCCGAGGTGTCTTCGTTGTCGCAGAAGGGTGTGGAGCATGGCCTAGCTTTTTTTTTTTGTGGCGAACACGCAAAAGGCTTGCGTGCCGATGTATTAGATGAAGGGGCCTAGATCTATTAAAACATGTTATGATTTGGCGGATCTCATCAGGTTTCAAAAGTACAAATTTGGCATGATAACCAGATGATGGATTGGTAAAAGTGTCAGATTTGAGGTTGCGTTCATGTCTTCACTGAGTATTTCCACTCGCACGGCGCCCTCAGGGACTTGAAATAGTGCCTCATAAGGGTGAGCCAGCGTTATTTTCGCCGTGAGGGCGGTCGGGTTCCCACTCGCCGTTCCAAGTTGGCCCTCCGGACGCTTTTTTATTAAATTAGTTCGGCTGAATTTGGACGAAATTCATTCATATTCATATTTGCACATAATTTGAAAGACACAACCTAAAAAAACCCTAAAACTACGCTACCACCCACCTTCGTCCCGAGCCTTCTACATGCCGAGGAGATTGTAGAAGGCGGTGTGGACGCGTGGCCGGACGGGGCGGGGCGTGCGGTGGCGCGCCTGCGCGCTCGTGAGAAATCAATGGAAGGCTGACCGTCGACAACCTTGGCATTGATTCCCCGTGAGAAACTGAGGTGATGAGAACGACGAGCGCGCCTAGTCGCTGACTCGGCGGGTCCACCAGGCTTTCGCGCTAAAAATGTTTCCCCCAGCGCCCCCGGGCGCCCCAGCGCGCCGGGTTTGGCCTGGGTCCGCCAACATCAAATTCGGACCTAACCGGCAAAAAGTGGGCTTTTGGGAGCACGACTTAGCCTTTTCTTAGCGCCGGCGATAAAAAAGGGCCTTAGGGGGGCCTGTTGGAGGGGCAAGTGTAGATGCTCTAAGCCGGTTGAAGACATAGGAGGGACCGGTGATGATTGGTTTATTTGAAGCATTTTTCTCCCACATGATGTTGGAGTTGTACTAAGGAATATACTACTTGGCATCGGGAGAAGATAGCCTTCATTCTAAAATATAGTGCGTCCGCGCTTTCCGAGATTCAACTTTGATCGTAAATTTAACTAGCGAGACCGACTGCGGTGGGAGAAAAAATTATATAATTGAAAACTTCTTTTGAATACGAGTTCACTGGTATAACTTTTGCTCCCGCCGCAGTTGGTCTCGTTGGTTAAATTTATGGTCAAAGTTGAAGCATGAGAATAAAAAAAGCACTATATTGTGGAATGGAGGGAGTATTTCTTAGTGTATAGATAGAGCCTGTAAGTTGGAAATGTGTGATCGCATCAAACTTGTGAAGCAAGGCGAAGGGAGTGTGTTTTCAAGAAAAGGGCGTAAGATTTGGAATTTTATTTAGTCCGGTGAGGCGGGCAGCGTGGTGGACAGTTCTGGTGACTCTCTAAGCTGATGGCGGTGGTCGATTGTCGCCTTGCCCGCGGACGGGTGGCGCTGTTGGCCTCGCGTGGATTCGCGTTGGCTGCTGTGGCGGGACGACACATGGGGTGTCCGATGGGGAGGTACGCTGGAGGGATGGGAGGCGTCGACGCGGTCGGGCCACCCGTCACCAGCACAGGGGTGTGCCAGTCGTGGATGCGTCCGCTCCCCCTCCCCCTTTCCTCGACCGAGTGCATGCGGGCGCTGTTCCGACAATGTCCGAGGCGGGGCGTTTGCTGCTGTTTCGTCCTTGGGGCGGCCGTTTTGGACCAAAGCCGATGCCTTTTCGGTCTTGGGGTGTCTGGATGGAGGGCGGCGGCCCTTGCGGCGGGAGTCGCGTTGTTCGTTGGCGGAACGTGCGTCTCAAGTGCGGGCGGGCAGCCATGGCCATGTGGGTGGCATGGATGTTGGTGTTTGGCGTAGCATGGGTATGCCGGAAGGGTGTGAGCGCCGGGGTACATAACTTGTCTGGTTTTACCGGCCGTCGGTGGCGGCATCCGCGGATGCCGTTCCCCTTCTTGAAGGCTCCGTCGCTGTGCTCCCACTTCTCCCGGACTCCAGATCGGACGGTGGCGATACTCCGGTGCCGTCCCCTTCTTGGAGGCACCGTCTTGTAACCCATGTTTCCTTCGTGTCCGGCCACCTCTCCACGGTGGCTAGCTCCTGGTGTTGGTCTCCGTCGACTCCAAGCGGTTCATCTTGTGTATCTGTAGTTTGTTTGGGATCGTTGGGGTGGTGTTGCGGTGCTCTGCACCTTTGTATCTTCCCTTGGGTGTGTGCGAGGAGTGTGGTGTTGGCGTGCGTTTGTATCGCTTGCTCCGGTTGTTTGGTCGGTGCTTTATATATAAAGCGGGGCTAAAGCCTTTTTTGGTAAAAGGTTTTTGTCTTTGGGTGGAATCTAGCGGAGGTTGCGGTCGAAACACAAAGCAATATATTGAAGAGGAGCATAGCCTAGTGGTGGGAAGGGGTTGATGCCTTCCCACCCACTTACAATTTGAGTTTGTTGCACAAACTATACTGTAGGGATTTCCTTACAGTCTTTCTGTCAAAAAAAATTAAAGAGGAAAATGGATCACACACCGGATTTTGCTCTGTGTGGAAGGGAACCGGCATCATGTAGTAATAATGAACTGTGCAAAATCTGTGGCGCTTCATCATCACAACTAAGCAGTGGGTGCTCCCACCGAAAGAGAGACTCATGAAGATCCGGGCAGACTGGTTGTTAGTACTGGGGTGTCGTGCAAGTGTACAATGTTAGTTGAAGCACAATTTCGGGAAGTATTATCCCCAACTTCTATATCACTCCAAAGAAGAGCTTACACGAGTGTGTATGTGAGCGCTTCAATCACACTATGTCACTACGCTCACATGAGTTGAATAGTTGACCATCCGCAAGACTTCTCAATTAGTTATGGAAGTGTTGAAAGTGTAGGTTTGCTAGGGAGATTTAAAATGTGGTAATGTGAAAGACTGGAAAGTTCAAAGTGCATCTCCACAATACCCTAGTTAGTTTTGATGATTTATGACAGAACCACTGAGAGGACTAAGGTTTCATTAAGCTATACAAGTATAGCATGTGCTCTTAATGCCTACCAGATTTGGCTACAAGTGAAGAGGTTTGTGACTCCCACAAACGACTTTTCTAGTCGTTGTCCTCGTCAAGATCATAGTTTGTACTTTCTGG
>NC_057804.1:120170212-120170760 GCF_018294505.1 Triticum aestivum
ACATAGAACTGACCCTAAGACTAACTTATTCAAATTCACACCCTATCCAATCTTATTATGAATTTCACTAAGCCCCCGTACATACGAAGATTTTCTCCCGGTACTATCGAACCACTTTATAGGATTGGGTTTGATATATTTTTTGATACGCCTCCCGAATTGGAGTCGAGTTCCACTATATTGCATAATGGAACACTAGTTCGAAATACAAACTAATCGTGAGCAAAATCCCTGGAACAAAGAAGCAAAAGAAAGCTAGATAAACTAAGAAACAAATATAGAGAGACGGCATTATCAAGCAGTAACAACACACAACATGTTGCAAAACAAACCACGATGAATGTATCGATTGCATGCAGCTAGGAAAAGAGCAGACATGGAATGAATGGTCAGATGGTCCGTAGACCACAATCAGTGCAACTAATTGTGTTATGCTGTAATAACTCCATGCTGACAAAATGGTGGCCCATATATGGTGCAATTGGATATCTCAAAGTAGAGAACTTAGAAATGTTAATAGACATGAAAAGCACCAAACATTTGATAGC
>NC_057804.1:120171071-120228235 GCF_018294505.1 Triticum aestivum
GGGTCGATGACATCATTTGAGGCGAAGTCGCCGCATGCGACATGGACGTCGCACACGAGACATTCCATGCATGTGTTGGTGAACTCCACGCTGTAGGCCGGTATGCCGCCCGCCATGCTCGGCGCGTTGATCTGGAACACCTCCAGGAGATCCTTTGAGCACTCCTCCAGCTCCAACGGCTCCGTCGAGCGCCCTCCTCCGCCGCTCGATGACATGGAAGGTGCACTGACGCTGAGCATCTTGCGCATCTGATGCCGAGGCAGCTGCAGCTGCAGCGAGGAAGACGCTGATGCTAGCAAGAACAAGAAGCAAAACTAGTGAGCCAAAAGATGAGGAATTAACATGCATGCATGCAGTTCTATATATACGTACTTAAGGTACATACCTTGACTACCTTCATAGCAAGCTTGGAGCAGAAACATGGTGATGACGACCACAACAGCAGCACTTGGACGCGTCTGAAAGCACGCCATGGCCGGCGCCTTCGTGTTCTCCTCCTGAGCGACGTGAGCGTGGATAGAGTAGTTGGTTCTTCTCCTCTTCGGCCCTGCTAGCCTACTTATACTACTAGTGGCTTCTCCATCCAGACTTAAATTGTATCCCAACGTATTTGGACTATGGTCAACAAATAAAATGTGTTTAGACTAAAAACACTTATACTACGAGTGGTGAAGTACCACCACTTCTTTTTTTGTCCTGGTGAGTGCCACACCACTAGTACTCGTAGCAAGTTCGCTTGGCGAATTAAACGCCGGCGCAGCTGGTACACGTCGAGCCGCAATTTAGGGCCTCTCTAGTACCGTAGTACGCGGATTTGTAAAGTGTAAACCATAAGAATGGAGTAGTCTTCAAGTACTACAACAGGCCGGATTAGTATGGTTGTTTGATTGTGGGAAGAACACACTTAAGATAAAACGCAGTATTCTAGTAGAGATGCTCTTAAACACACTCCATTAGCCCTTAGACATAGGATTTCTTCACATGAGGTTTTCGAAGGAACAACTGGAGATGCTATGTCACCATCTTGAGTACATGCACCAGCTCAGGTCTTAGGACATAGAACATATGTTGTACTAGAGACTTACATATGACATATCGTTGCGTCTCATAGTCAGGTCTATCTGACTCGGACCTTATCTCAACTCGGATCCAACTATGTCGAATCCGACTAGATCCTTCTGAGCCCATATTATGTGGCTAGCATCCAATGCTCCATGGCTAGTGAGACCGAGCCATCCACCGTGTCATATGCTAGTCTAGTCAGCTACGCGTCTACACAACCCTTTCGACTAGGGACCTTTTAGAACAATCACCATACAATGCATAGTCCCACAAACAAGTCATGTACTTATTGATACACATCATTGATAATATCCAAGGACTATCTTTATTCATAAACACATAGAAAATATCATCATACATGATTGCCTCTAGGGCATATCTCTAATAGGCACACGGTCTTGGGACGCGTCCTAAGCTCCACCCATGGAAGGGACCCTCGTGGGGGTTGTGGATGTCGGTTGGAGCTCTTCTTTCACCGCAATAGTGCTAATTTTATGGAAAAAACTCACCTTAAAATTTCAACCCGATCGAAGTTACGGATCTCCGAATATTTAAGAAATGGTGCTCGACCTCAAAAACAATACTGAAACAGAGAAGAAACAAAGAGAAGCAAGAGCAGAGAGATCCAATCTAGGAGGGGCTCTCGCCCCCGGGATCCATGGAGGCCAAGGACCAGAGGGGGAAACCTTCTCCCATCTAGGGGGGAGGCTAAGGAAGAATAAGAAGGAGGGGCCTCTCTCCCCCTCTCTCAGTGGCGCCGGAGCGCCAGAGGGGGAATCATCATAGCGACGATCGCCTCCATCAACTTCGTTGTTGCCATCGACATATTTATCTCTCTCTACAAAGTGGAGTACTCTCCCTCAACCCGTTATAGTTCCTACTTGAACATGGTGTTGGATGTTATATATAATTATCTAATGATGTGTTGCATCTCTATTATGTCTGAGTAGTTTGTTTTTGTCCTATGGGTTAATGTGATATGTTATGGTTGATTTGAGCTGTATGTTATTATGGTGCTATCCTATGGTGCCCAGCATTTGCACGCACGCGTGGGATCCCACTGTAGGCCAGTGTTGCAATATGTGATTGATTTTCTTATGGTGGGTTGTTGGAGTGACTGAAACAAGAACTCATGTTCGTGATTTGTTGCACATGGGACTAAAGAGGACCTTAGATCTTAATGCTATGATTGGATTTTACCTCAATGGATCTTTGGTACTTGCGATGCTTACTAGAGTTTCAATCATAAGTGCTAGTAGTCAATGGATTTCGCTACACGTTAGCGTAGGCCTCTCCCACATAAAAAACTACAATAGATGATGATCACGTTAGTTTCATATTCTATTTCCTAGGTACAATCCTTTACTTTATTGTTCTTCTACAAATCAGCAACTAATTTTTATTTACAAGTTCTTATTATCTTGCACAGATTCTATTTATACCTGGAAAGTAGATTTATTTCTTGATTCTAGATAAAACAAACAGCTGGTGTGCATAGGGTTGTATCAATAGTTGATATAATCTTACAGAATACAAATTTTACATTTAGCTCCTTGTTGAGTTTGACACACTTACTTATCAAAAAGACTATAATTGATGGACGCGAACGTTTGGTCTATGGGTGTATCTACATCCTATATGAAAAAAATTGTAATTAAATAAAAAGTCAGCAAAATCTAAAAATATTTTGAAATAAACTTGACCTTTCATTGTATTTGTGAAAGATTGCACAAAAATAAAAACCCCTTTGACTTCTTTAAAAAAATCCGGCCAAAATAGTGCGAATAGTGACCTATAATAGCAAATAAATTTTATTTTCTACCCTGCTGCTTTTATATTCGTGAAATTTTATATAATAATGCAAAAGAAAGTCAAGTTTATTCTAAAAAAACTTCTAAACTATTTTGAATTTTTTGAAATTATTAATTATTTTTCCTCATATAGGGTGTATACACAACTAGGATGTTGGAAATATGCCCTAGAGGCAATAATAAAATGGTTATTATTATATTTCTTTGTTCATGATAATTGTCTATTATTCATGCTATAATTGTATTATCCGGAAATCGTAATACACGTGTGAATACATAGACCACAACATGTCCCTAGTGAGCCTCTAGTTGACTAGCTCGTTGATCAACAGATAGTCATGGTTTCCTGACTATGGGCATTGGATGTCATTGATAACAGGATCACATCATTAGGAGACTAATGTGATGGACAAGACCCAATCCTAAGCATAGCTCAAAGATCGTGTAGTTCGTTTAGCTAGAGCTTTTCCAAATGTCAAGTATCATTTCCTTAGACCATGAGATTGTGCAACTCCCGGATACCGTAGGAGTGCTTTGGGTGTGCCAAACGTCACAACGTAACTGGGTGACTATAAAGGTGCACTACGGGTATCTCCGAAAGTGTCTGTTGGGTTGGCACGAATCGAGACTGGGATTTGTCACTCTGTATGACGGAGAGGTATCTCTGGGCCCACTCGGTAATGAATCATCATAATGAGCTCAATGTGACCAAGTGTCTGGTCACGGGATCATGCATTATGGTACGAGTAAAGTGACTTGCCGGTAATGAGATTAAACGAGGTATTGGGATACCGACGATCGAATCTCAGGCATGTAACGTACCGATTGACAAAGGGAATTGTATACGGGATTGCTTGAGTCCTCGACATCATGGTTCATCCGATGAGATCATCGAGGAGCATGTGGGAGCCAACATGGGTATCCAGATCCCGCTGTTGGTTATTGACCGGAGAGGCATCTCTGTCATGTCTGCATGTCTCCCGAACCCGTAGGGTCTACACACTTAAGGTTCGGTGACGGTAGGGTTGTAGAGATATGAGTATGCAGTAAACCAAAAGTTGTTCGGAGTCCCGTATGAGATCCCGGACGTCACGAGGAGTTCCGGAATGGCCCGGAGGTAAAGAATTATATATAGGAAGTGAAGTTTCGGCCATCGGGAAAGTTTCGGGGGTTACCGGTATTGTACCGGGACCACCGGAAGGGTCCCGGGGGTCCACCAGGTGGATCCACCTATCCCGGAGGGCCCCATGGGCTGAAGTGGGAGGGGAACCAGCCCCTAGTGGGCTGGTGTGCCCCCCTTGGGAACCCCTGCGCCTAGGGTTGGAAACCCTAGGGGTGGGGGGCGCCTCCACTTGCCTTGGGGGGCAAGCCACCCCCCTGGCCGCCGCCCCCCCTTGGAGATCCCATCTCCTAGGACCGGCGCCCCCCTAGGGGGCCTATATAAAGAGGGGGGAGGGAGGGCAGCCGCACCCATGCTCTTGGCGCCTCCCTCTCCCCTTGCTACACCTCTCCCTCTCGCAGAAGCTTGGCGAAGCCCTGCCGAGATCGCTGCTGCATCCACCACCACGCCGTCGTGGTGCTGGATCTTCATCAACCTCTCCTTCCCCCTTGCTGGATCAAGAAGGAGGAGACGTCTTCCTCAACCGTACGTGTTTTGAACGCGGAGGTGCCGTCCGTTCGGTTCTAGGATCTCCGGTGATTTGGATCACGACGAGTACGACTCCCTCAACCCCGTTCTCTTGAGCGCTTCCGCTCGCGATCTACAAGGGTATGTAGATGCACTCCTCTCTCTCGTTGCTAGATGAACTCATAGATTGATCTTGGTGAAAGCGTAGAAATTTTTTATTTTCCGCAACGTTCCCCAACAGTGGCACCATGAGCCAGGTCTGTGCGTAGTTCTCATTGCACGAGTAGAACACAAATTTGTTGTGGGCATAGATGTTGTCAACTTTCTTGCCACTACTAGTCTTATTTTGCTTCAGCGGTATTGTGGGATGAAGCGGCTTGGACCGACCTTACACGTACGCTTACGTGAGACAGGTTCCACCGACTGACATGCACTAGTTGCATAAGGTGGCTAGCGGGTGTCTGTCTCTCCCACTTTAGTTGGAGCGGATTCGATGAAAAGGGTCCTTATGAAGGGTAAATAGAAGTTGGCAAATCACGTTGTGGCTTTAACGTAGGTAAGAAAACGTTCTTGCTAAAACCCTATTGCAGCCACGTAAAACATGCAACAACAATTAGAGGACGTCTAACTTGTTTTTGCAGCATATGATTTGTGATGTGATATGGCCAAAAGTTGTGATGAGTGATGAATGATATATATGTGATGTATGAGATCATGTTCTTGTAATAGGAATCATGACTTGCATGTCGATGAGTATGACAACCAGCAGGAGCCATAGGAGTTGTCTTAACTATTGTATGACCTGCGTGTCAATGATTTAACGCCATGTAATTACTTTACTTTATTGCTAAACCGTTAGCCATAGTAGTAGAAGTAATAGTTGGCGAGCAACTTCATGGAGACACGATGATGGAGATCATGATGATGGAGATCATGGTGTCTTGCCGGTGACGAAGATGATCATGGAGCCCCGAAGATGGAGATCAAAGGAGCAATATGATATTGGCCATATCATGTCACTATTTGATTGCATGTGATGTTTATCATGTTTTTGCATCTTGTTTACTTAGAACGACGGTAGTAAATAAGATGATCCCTCATAATAATTTCAATAAAGTTTTCCCCTAACTGTGCGCCGTTGCGAAAGTTCGTTGTTTCGAAGCACCACGTGATGATCGGGTGTGATAGATTCTAACGTTCACATACAACGGGTGTAAGACAGATTTACACATGCATAAACACTTAGGTTAACTTGACGAGCCTAGCATGTACACACATGGCCTCGGAACACAAGAGACCGAAAGGTCGAACATGAGTCGTATGGAAGATACGACCAACATGGAGATGTTCACCGATGATGACTAGTCCGTCTCACGTGATGATTGGACACGGCCTAGTCGACTCGAATCATGTATCACTTAGATGACTAGAGGGATGTCTAATCTAAGTGGGAGTTCATTAAATAATTTGATTAGATGAACTTAATTATCATGAACTTAGTCTAAAATCTTTACAATATGTCTTGTAGATCAAATGGCCCACGTTACCCTCAACTTCAATGCGTTCCTAGAGAAAACCAAGCTGAAAGATGATGGCAGCAACTATACGGACTGGGTCCGGAACCTGAGGATCATCCTCATAGCTGCAAAGAAAGATTATGTCCTAGAAGCACCGCTAGGTGAAGCACCCATCCCAGAGAACCAAGACATTATGAATGCTTGGCAGTCTCGTGCTGATGATTACTCCCTCGTTCAGTGCGACATGCTTTACAGCTTAGAACCGGGGATCCAAAAGCGTTTTGAGCAACACGGAGCATATGAGATGTTCGAAGAGCTGAAAATGGTTTTCCAAGCTCATGCCCGGGTCGAGAGATATGAAGTCTCTGACAAGTTCTTCAGCTGTAAGATGGAGGAAAATAGTTCTGTCAGTGAGCACATACTCAAGATGTCTGGGTTGCACAACCGCTTGACTCGGCTGGGAGTTAATCTCCCGGATGACACGGTTATTGACAGAATCCTCCAGTCGCTTCCACCGAGCTACAAGAGCTTCGTGATGAACTTCAATATGCAGGGGATGGAAAAGACCATTCCTGAGGTATATTCAATGCTGAAATCAGCGGAGGTAGAGATCAAGAAAGAACATCAAGTGTTGATGGTGAATAAAACCACTAAGTTCAAGAAAGGCAAGGGTAAGAAGAACTTCAAGAAGGACAGCAAGGGAGTTGCCGCGCCCGGTAAGCCAGTTGCTGGGAAGAAGTCAAAGAATGGACCCAAGCATGAGACTGAGTGCTTTTATTGCAAGGGAAGTGGTCACTGGAAGCGGAACTGCCCCAAGTACTTGGCGGACAAGAAGGTCGGCAACACTAAAGGTATATGTGATATACATATAATTGATGTGTACCTTACCAGTATTCGTAGTAGCTCCTGGGTATTTGATACCGGTGCGGTTGCTCATATTTGTAACTCAAAGCAGGAACTGCAGAATAAACGGAGACTGGCGAAGGACGAGGTGACGATGCGCGTCGGGAATGGTTCCAAGGTCGATGTGATCGCCGTCGGCACGCTACCTCTACATTTACCTACGGGATTAGTTTTAAACCTCAATAATTGTTATTTAGTGCCAAGTTTGAGCATGAACATTGTATCTGGATCTCGTTTAATACGAGATGGCTACTCATTTAAATCCGAGAATAATGGTTGTTCTATTTATATGAGAGATAGGTTTTATGGTCATGCCCCGATGGTCAATGGTTTATTCTTAATGAATCTCGAACGTGATGTTACACATATTCATAGTGTGAATACCAAAAGATGTAAAGTTGATAACGATAGTCCCACATACTTGTGGCACTGCCGCCTTGGTCACATTGGTGTCAAGCGCATGAAGAAGCTCCATGCTGATGGACTTTTAGAGTCTCTCGATTATGAATCATTTGACACATGTGAACCATGCCTCATGGGCAAAATGACCAAGACTACGTTCTCCGGAACAATGGAGCGAGCAACCAACTTATTGGAAATCATACACACTGATTTGTGCGGTCCAATGAGCGTTGAGGCTCGCGGAGGATATCGTTATGTTCTCACTCTCACTGACGACTTGAGTAGATATGGGTATGTCTACTTGATGAAACACAAGTCTGAGACCTTTGAAAAGTTCAAGGAAGTTCAGAATGAGGTAGAGAATCAACGTGACCGAAAGATAAAGTTCCTACGATCAGATCATGGAGGAGAATATTTAAGTCATGAATTTGGTACGCACTTAAGGAAATGTGGAATCATTTCACAACTCACGCTGCTTGGAACACCTCAGCGTAACAATGTGTCCGAACATCGTAATCGCACTTTATTGGATATGGTGCGATCTATGATGTCTCTTACCGATTTACCACTATCTTTTTGGGGATACACTCTAGAGACAGCTACATTCACTTTAAATAGGGCACCGTCTAAATCCGTTGAGACGACACCGTATGAATTATGGTTTGAGAAGAAACCTAAGCTGTCATTTCTAAAAGTTTGGGGATGTGATGCTTATGTCAAGAAACTTCAACCTGAAAAGCTCAAACCCAAGTCGAAAAAATGCGTCTTCATAGGATACCCTAAGGAAACCATTGGGTATACCTTCTACCTCAGATCCGAAGGCAAGATCTTTGTTGCCAAGAACGGGTCCTTTCTGGAGAAAGAGTTTCTCTCGAGAGAAGTAAGTGGGAGGAAAGTGGAACTTGATGAAGTACTACCTCTTGAACCGGTGAGTAGCGCAACTCAGGAAAATGTTCCTGTGGTGCCAGCACCAACTGAAGAGGAAGTTAATGATGATGATCAAGGTACTTCGGATCAAGTTACTACTGAACTTCATAGGTCCACGAGGACACGTTCCACACCAGAGTGGTATGGCAACCCTGTCCTAGAAATCATGTGGTTAGACAACGGTGAACCTTCGAACTATGAAGAAGCGATGGCGGGCCCAGATTCCAACAAATGGCTTGAAGCCATGCAATCCGAGATAGGATCCATGTATGAAAACGAAGTATGGACTTTGACAGACTTGCCCGATGATCGGCGAGCGATAGAAAACAAATGGATCTTTAAGAAGAAGACGGACGCAGATGGTAATGTTACCATCTATAAAGCTCGACTTGTCGCTAAGGGTTATCGGCAAGTTCAAGGGGTTGACTACGATGAGACATTCTCTCCCGTAGTGAAGCTAAAGTCTGTCCGAATCATGTTAGCAATTGCCGCATACTATGATTATGAGATATGGCAAATGGACGTCAAAACGGTATTCCTTAACGGTCATCTTAAGGAAGAACTATATATGATGCATCCGGAAGGTTTTGTCGACCCTGAGAATGCTAACAAGGTATGCAAGCTCCAGTGATCCATTTATGGGCTGGTGCAAGCATCTCGGAGTTGGAACATTCACTTTGATGAGATGATCAAAGCGTTTGGGTTTATGCAGACTTATGGAGAAGCCTGCGTTTACAAGAAAGTGAGTGGGAGCGCAGTAGCATTTCTCATATTATATGTAGATGACATACTTTTGATGGGAAATGATATAGAACTCTTGGACATCATTAAGGCCTACTTGAATAAGTGTTTTTCAATGAAGGACCTTGGAGAAGCTGCTTACATACTAGGCATCAAGATCTATAGGGATAGATCGAGACGCCTCATAGGTATTTCACAAAGCACATACCTTGATAAGATATTGAAGAAGTTCAATATGGATTAGTCTAAGAAGGGGTTCTTGCCTGTGTTACAAGGTGTGAAATTGAGCTCAGCTCAATGCCCGACCACGTGAGAAGATAGAGAAAAGATGAGTGTCATCCCCTATGCCTCAGCTATAGGGTCTATTATGTATGCCATGCTGTGTACCAGACCTGATGTAAACCTTGCCGTAAGTTTGGTAGGAAGGTACCAAAGTAATCCCGGCATGGAACACTGGACAGCAGTCAAGAACATTCTAAAGTACCTGAAAAGGACTAAGGATATGTTTCTCGTTTATGGAGGTGATGAAGAGTTCGTCGTAAAGGGTTACGTCGATGCTAGCTTCGACACAGATCTGGATGACTCTAAGTCACAAACCGGATACGTGTATATTTTGAATGGTGGGGCAGTAAGCTGGTGCAGTTGCAAGCAAAGCGTCGTGGCGGGATCTACATGTGAAGCAGAGTACATGGCAGCCTCGGAGGCAGCGCATGAAGCAATCTGGGTGAAGGAGTTCATCACCGACATAGGAGTCATACCCAATGCGTCGGGGCCGATCGCACTCTTCTATGATAACACTGGAGCTATTGCACTTGCCAAGGAGCCCAGGTTTCACAAGAAGACTAGGCACATCAAGCGTCGCTTCAACTTCGTTTGTGAAAATGTTCAAGATGGAGACATAGATATTTGTAAAGTACACACGGACCTGAATGTAGCAGATCCATTGACTAAACCTCTCCCTAGAGCAAAACATGATCAACACCAGAATTCCATGGGTGTTCGATTCATCACAATGTAACTAGATTACTGAACTCTAGTGCAAGTGGGAGACTGTTGGAAATATGCCCTATAGGCCATAATAAAATGGTTATTATTATATTTCTTTGTTCATGATAATTGTCTGTTATTCATGCTATAATTGTGTTATCTGGAAATCATAAGACATGTGTGAATACATAGACCACAACATGTCCCTAGTGAGCCTCTAGTTGACTAGCTCATTGATCAACAGATAGTCATGGTTTCCTGACTATGGGCATTGGATGTCATTGATAACGGGATCACATCATTAGGAGAATGATGTGATGGACAAGACCCAATCCTAAGCATAGCTCAAAGATCGTGTAGTTTGTTTAGCTAGAGCTTTTCCAAATGTCAAGTATCATTTCCTTAGACCATGAGATTGTGCAACTCCCGGATACCGTAGGAGTGCTTTGGGTGTGCTAAACGTCACAACGTAACTGGGTGACTATAAAGGTGCACTACGGGTATCTCCAAAAGTGTCTGTTGGGTTGGCACAAATCGAGACTGGGATTTGTCACTCTGTATGACGGAGAGGTATATCTGGGCCCACTCGGTAATGCATCATCATAATGAGCTCAATGTGACCAAGTGTCTGGTCACGGGATCATGCATTATGGTACGAGTAAAGTGACTTGCCGGTAAAGAGATTAAACGAGGTATTGGGATACCGACGATCGAATCTCGGGCATGTAACGTACCGATTAACAAAGGGAATTGTATACGGGATTGCTTGAGTCCTCGACATCATGGTTCATTCGATGAGATCATTGAGGAGCATGTGGGAGCCAACATGGGTATCCAGATCCCGCTGTTGGTTATTGACCGGAGAGGCGTCTCGGTCATGTCTGCATGTCTCCCAAACCCATAGGGTCTACACGCTTAAGGTTCGGTGACGCTAGGGTTGTAGAGATATGAGTATGCAGTAAACCTAAAGTTGTTCAGAGTCCCAGATGAGATCCCGGACATCACGAGGAGTTCCGGAATGGTCCGGAGGTAAAGAATTATATATAGGAAGTGAAGTTTCGGCCATCGGGAAAGTTTCGGGGGTTACCGATATTGTACCGGGACCACCGGAAGGGTCCCGGGGGTCCACCGGGTGGGGCCACCTATCCCGGAGGGCCCCATGGGCTGAAGTGGGAGGGGAACCAGCCCCTTGTGGGCTGGTGTGCCCCCCTTGATCCCCCCTGTGCCTAGGGTTGGAAACCCTAGGGGTGGGGGGCGCCTCCACTTGCCTTGGGGGGCAAGCCACCCCCCTGGCCGCTGCCCCCCCTTGGAGATCCCATCTCCTAGGGCCGGCGCCCCCCTAGGGGGCCTATATAAAGAGGAGGGAGGGAGGGAAGCCGCACCCATGCTCTTGGCGCCTCCCTCTCCCCTTGCTACACCTCTCCCTCTCGCAGAAGCTTGGCGAAGCCCTGCCGAGATCGCTGCTGCATCCACCACCACGCCGTCGTCCTGCTGGATCTTCATCAACCTCTCCTTCCCCCTTGCTGGATCAAGAAGGAGGAGACGTCTTCCTCAACCGTACATGTGTTGAATGCGGAGGTGCCGTCCGTTCGGCGCTAGGATCTCTGGTGATTTGGATCACGACGAGTACGACTCCCTCAACCCCGTTCTCTTGAACGCTTCCTCTCGCGATCTACAAGGGTATGTAGATGCACTCCTCTCTCTCGTTGCTAGATGAACTCATAGATTGATCTTGGTGAAAGCGTAGAATTTTTTTATTTTCTGCAACATTCCCCAACATAGGAACCAAGGGGTATTCCCCTACAATTAATCTCCTACACTTGTGGGTTATCAAAAGACGATTAAGAGGAACCATGTTAAAATTTCCCTCGAAAACTAGGCAAAATGAAGTTTAGATTTCCAAAAGAAAGCGAGAAATAGCAAATGGAATGTTTTAGTGAATTGACTTTATGGGAACTGGTTAGTATGTAGGCTAAAAACAGGATGTTTTGGGAGTTAGAGCATATACAACCGGACCCTCCATACCCGCCTCAAATGCCCGGGCGGGCTGCCCGATAAATGTCCGGTCGAAAAAAACGTCACCCAACCGGGCTCCCCATAGCCGTCCCAAACGTCCAGACTAACTGGAACTCCATATACCTGGCCCATATCTGGGGCGGATATTGGGACGCAAGAACGTGCCCGCCACCTTGGACTGACCGTTAGTGTCCGCGCTAATTTGCCCATATCCGCGCTGATACGTCTCCAACGTATCTATGTTTTTTGATTGTTCCATGCTATTATATTACCCATTTTGGATGTTTATGGGCTTTACTTTACACTTTATATCATTTTGGGGACTAACCTACTAACCGGAGGCCCAGCCCGAATTGCTGTTTTTTTGCCTATTTCAGTGTTTTGAAGAAAAGGAATATCAAACGGAGTCCAAATGGAATGAAACCTTTAGGAGAAATCTTTTTGGAATAATCGCAATCCAGGAGACTTGGAGTGGACGTCAAGAAGTAGCCGAGGCGGCCACGAGGGTGCCAGGCGCGCACCCCACCCTCATGGGCCCCTCGTGGCTCCCTTGACCGACTTATTTCGCCTATATATACCACCATACCTTGAAAACATCCAAGAGCACCACGAAACCCTATTTCCACCGCCACAACCTTCTGTATCCGTGAGATCCCATCTTGGAGCCTTCATCGGTGCTCCGCCGGAGGGGGAATCAATCACAGAGGGCTTCTACATCAACATCATAGCCTCTCCGATGAGTTGTGAGTAGTTTACCACAGACCTTCGGGTCCATTATTCATGCTATAATTGTATTGTTGCCATTGAGGATAAAAAGATGGGGTTTATATCATATTGCTTGAGTTTACCCCTCTACATCATGTCATCTTGCTTAATGCGTTACTCTGTTCTTATTTACTTAATGTTGGAAATATGCCCTAGAAGCAATAATAAAATGGTTATTATTATATTTCCTTATTCATGATAATTGTCTATTGTTCATGCTATAATTGTATTGACTAGAAGCCGTAATACATGTGTGAATACATAGACCACAACATGTCCCTAGTGAGCCTCTAGTTGACTAGCTCGTTGATCAACAGATGGTCATGGTTTCCTGACTATGGACATTGGATGTCATTGATAACGGGTTCACATCATTAGGAGAATGATGTGATGGACGAGACCCAATCCTAAGCATAGCACAAGATAGTGTAGTTCGTTTGCTAAAGCTTTTCTAATGTCAAGTATCATTTCCTTAGACCATGAGATCTTACAACTCCCGGATACCGTACGAATGCTTTGGGTGTACCAAACGTCACAACGTAACTGGGTGGCTATAAAGGTGCACTACAGGTATCTCCAAAAGTGTCTGTTAGGTTGGCACGAATCGAGACTTGGATTTGTCCCTCCGTATGACGGAGAGGTATCTCTGGGCCACCTCGGTAATGCATCATTATAATGATCTCAATGTGACTAAGTAGTTGGTCACGGTATCATGCATTACGGAACGAGTAAACTGACTTGCCGGTAACGAGATTGAACGAGGTATTGGGATATCGACGATCGAATCTCGGGCAAGTAACGTACCGATTGACAAAGGGAATTGTATATGGGATTACTTGAATCCTTGACATCGTGGTTCATTCGATGAGATCATCGTGGAACATGTGGGAGCCAACATGGGTATCCAGAACCCGCTGTTAGTTATTGGCCGGAGAGCTGTCTCGGTCATGTCTGCATGATTCCCGAACCCCTAGGGTCTACACACTTAAGGTTCGATGACGCTAGGGTTATAATGAAGATTTGTATGTGATTACCGAATGTTTTTCGGAGTCCCGATGAGATCCCGGACGTCGCGAGGAGTTCTGGAATGGTCCGGAGGTGAAGATTTATATATGGGAAGTCATCATACAGTCACCAGAAATATTCGGGGGTATACCGGTATTATACCGGGACCACCGGAGGGGTTCCGGGGGTCCACCGGGAGGGGTTCCGGGGGTCCACCGGGAGGGTCCACCTGCCCCGGAGGGCCTTATGGGATGTAGGTGGAAGGGAACCAGCCCCTAGGTGGGCTGCGCGCCACCCTCCCTAGGGCCCATGCGCCTAGGGTTGGGGGGGGGGGGAACCCTAAAGGGGGCGCCCCCCTTGCTTGGGGGGCAAGCCCCCTCCCACTTGGCCGCCGCCCCCCTCTAGATCTCATCTAGAGGGGCCGCCCCCTTCCCCCTTCTCCCTATAAATATAGGGGTGGAGGGAGGTGTGCAACACCACATCTAAGGCGCAGCCCCTTCCCTCCTCACCACCTCTCCTCCTCCGCGTGAGCTTGGCGAAGCCCTGCCGGAGAACTGCCACTCCATCACCACCACGCCGTCCTGCTGCTACTGGAGCTTTCTTCCTCAACCTCTCCCTCCTCCTTGCTGGATCAAGGCGCGGGATACTTCACCGGGCTGCACGTGTGTTGAACGCGGAGGTGCCGTTGTTCGGCGCTTAGATCGGAATCCACCGCGATCTGAATCGCTACGAGTACGACTCCTTCATCCGCGTTCTTGTAACGCTTCTGTCTCGCGATCTTCAAGGGTATAAAGATGCACTCCCCTCTCTCTCGTTGCTAGTTACTCCATAGATTGATCTTGGTGATGCGTAGAATTTTTTTAATTTCTGCAACGATCCCCAACAGTGGCATCATGAGCTAGGTCTATGCATAGTTTCTATGCACGAGTAGAACACAAGTTGTTGTGGGCGTCGATTTTGTCAATTTACTTGCCACTACTAGTCTTATCTTGATTCGGCGGAATCGTGGGATGAAGCGGCCCAGACCGACCTTACACGTACGCTTACGTAAGAGAGGTTCCACCGACTGACATGCACCAGTTGCATAAGGTGGCTAGCGGGTGTCTGTCTCTCCCACTTTAGTCGGATCGGATTTGATGAAAAGGGTCCTTATGAAGGGTAAATAGCAATTGGCATATCACGTTGTTGTTTTTGGCGTAGGTAAGAAACGTCCTTGCTAGAAACATATAGCAGCCATGTAAAAACATGCAACAACAATTAGAGGACGTCTAACTTGTTCTTGCAACATATGTCGGGTGATGTGATATGGACAAAGGATGTGATGAATGAAATATATGTGATGTATGAGATTGATCATGTTCTTGTAATAGGAATCACGACTTGCATGTCGATGAGTATGACAACCGGCAGGAGCCATAGGAGTTGTCTTAATTTATTGTATGACCTGCGTGTCATTGAACAATGCCATGTAATTACTTTACTTTATTGCTAAACCGTTAGCCATAGTAGTAGAAGTAATAGTTGGCAAGACAACTTCATGAAGACACGATGATGGAGATCATAGTGTCATGCCGGTGACGATGATGATCATGGCACCCCGAAGATGGAGATCAAAAGGAGCAAAATGATATTGGCCATATCATGTCACTATTTGATTACATGTGATGTTTATCATGTTTTACATCTTATTTGCTTAGAATGACGGTAGCATAAGTAAGATGATCCCTCATAAATTTTTTCAAGAAAGTGTTCCCCCTAATTGTGCACCATTGCGAAGGTTTGTTGTTTCAAAGCACCACGTGATGATCGGGTGTGATAGATTCTAACGTTCGCATACAACGGGTGTAAGCCAGATTTACACGTGCAAAACACTTAGGTTGACTTGACGAGCCTAGCATGTACAGACATGGCCTCGGAACACAAGAGACCGAAAGGTCGAACATGAGTCGTATAGAATATGTGATCGACATGAAGATGTTCACCGATGATGACTAGTCCGTCTCACGTGATGATCGGACACGACCTAGTTGACTCAAATCATGTATCACTTAGATGACTAGAGGGATGTCTATCTGAGTGGGAGTTCATTAAATATTTTGATTAGATGAACTTAATTATCATGAACTTAGTCTAAAATCTTTGTAATATGTCTTGTAGATCAAATGGCCCACGCTAATGTTGCCCTCAACTTCAACGCATTCCTAGAGAAAACCAAGCTGAAAGACGATGATAACAACTATACGGACTGGGTCCGGAACTTGAGGATCATCCTCATACCTGCCAAGAAAGGGTATGTCCTAGATGCACCGCTAGGTGAAGCACCCGTTTTCCCAGCAACTCAAGACGTTATGAACACCTGGCAGTCGCGTAGTGATGATTACTCCCTGGTTCAGTGCGACATGCTTTACAGCTTAGAACCGGGGCTCCAAAAGCGTTTTGAGCAGCACGGAACATATGAGATGTTCCAAGAGCTGAAAATGGTTTTCCAAGCTCATGCCCGGGTCGAGAGA
Organism: Triticum aestivum; assembly: GCF_018294505.1. Taxonomy (NCBI): domain Eukaryota; kingdom Viridiplantae; phylum Streptophyta; class Magnoliopsida; order Poales; family Poaceae; genus Triticum; species Triticum aestivum. The sequence goes on from NC_057804.1 coordinate 120,187,345, forward strand.
TATGAAGTCTCCGACAAGTTCTACAGTTGTAATATGGAGGAGAATGGTTCTGTCAGCGAGCACATACTCAAAATGTCTGGGTTGCATAACCGCTTATCTCAGTTGGGAGTTAATCTCCTGGATGACGTGGTAGTTGACAGAATCCTCCAGTCGCTCCCACCTAGCTACAAGAGCTTTGTGATGAATTTCAATATGCAGGGGATGGTGAAAACCATTCCAGAGGTATATTCAATGCTGAAATCAGCGGAGGTGGAGATCAAAAAGGAACATCAAGTGTTGATGGTCAATAAAAACACTAGTTTCAAGAAAGGCAAGGGTAAGAAGAACTTCAAGAAGGACGGCAAGGGGGTTGCCGCGCCCGGTAAGCCAGTTGCCGGCAAGAAGCCAAAGCATGGACCCAAACCTGAGACAGAGTGCTTTTATTGCAAGGGAAACGGACACTGGAAGCGGAACTGCCCCAAGTACTTAGCGGACAAGAAGGCCGACAACACCAAAGGTATATGTGATATACATGTTATTGATGTGTACCTTACCAGTACTCGTAGTAGCTCCTGGGTATTTGATACCGTTGCGGTTGCTCATATTTGTAACTCAAAGCAGGAGCTGTGGAATAAGCGGAGACTGGCGAAGGACAAGGTGATGATGCTCGTCGGGAATGGTTCCAAGGTCGATGTGATCGCCGTCGGCACGCTACCTCTACATTTACCTACAGGATTAGTTTTAAACCTCAATAATTGATATTTAGTGCCAGCTTTGAGCATGAACATTGTATCTGGATCTCGTTCAATATGAGATGGCTACTCATTTAAATCCGAGAATAATGGTTGTTCTATTTATATGAGAGATATGTTTTATGGTCATGCCCCGCTGGTCAATGGTTTATTCTTAATGAATCTCGAACGTGATGTTACACATATTCATAGTGTGAATACCAAAAGATGTAAGGTTGATAATGATAGTCACACATACTTGTGGCACTGCCGCCTTGGTCACATTGGTGTCAAACACATGAAGAAGCTCCATGCAGATGGACTTTTGGAGTCTCTTGATTACGAATCATTTGACACATGCGAACCATGCCTCATGGGCAAAATGACCAAGACTCCGTTCTCCGGAACAATGGAGCGAGCAACCAACTTGTTGGAAATCATACATACTGATGTGTGCGGTCCAATGAGTGTTGAGGCTTGCGGAGCCTATCGTTATGTTCTCACCCTCACTCATGACTTAATTAGATATGGGTATGTCTACTTGATGAAGCACAAGTCTGAGACCTTTGAAAAGTTCAAGGAATTTCAGAATGAGGTAGAGAATCAACGTGACCGAAAAATAAAGTTCTTACGATCAGATCGTGGGGGAGAATATTTGAGTCACGAATTTGGTACGCACTTAAGGAAATGTGGAATTGTTTCACAACTCACGCCGCCTGGAACACCTCAGCGTAATGGTGTGTCCGAACGTCATAATCGCACTCTATTGGATATGGTGCGATCTATGATGTCTCTTACCGATTTACCGCAATCATTTTGGGGATACACTCTAGAGACAGCTACATTCACTTTAAATAAGGCACCGTCTAAATCCGTTGAGACGACACCGTATGAATTATGGTTTGGGAAGAAACCTAAGCTGTCGTTTCTAAAAGTTTGGGGATGCGATGCTTATGTCAAGAAACTTCAACCTAAAAAGCTTGAACCCAAGTCGGAAAAATGCGTCTTCATAGGATACTCTAAGGAAACCATTGGGTATACCTTCTACCTCAGATCCGAAGGCAAGATCTTTGTTGCCAAGAATGGGTCCTTTTTGGAGAAAGAGTTTCTCTCGAAAGAAGTAAGTGGGAGGAAAGTAGAACTTGATGAAGTACTGCCTCTTGAAGCGGAAAGTAGCGCAGCTCAGGAAGATGTTTCTGTGGTGCCTGCACCGGCTAGAGAGGAAATTAATGATGATGATGAAGGTACTTCAGATCAAGTTGCTACTGAACTTCATAGGTCTAAAAGGACACGTTCCACACCAGAATGGTATAGCAACCATGTCCTGGAAATCATGTTGTTAGACAACGGTGAACTTTTGAACTATGAAGAAGCAATGGCGGGCCCAGATTCCAACAATTGGCTTGAAGCCATGCAATCCGAGATAGGATCCATGTATGAAAACAAATTATGGAATTTGACGGACTTGCCCGATGATCGGCGAGTGATAGAAAACAAATGGATCTTTAAGAAGAAGACGGACGCGGATGGTAATGTTACCATCTATAAGGCTCGGCTTGTTGCTAAGGGTTATCGACAAGTTCAAGGGGTTGACTACGATGAGACCTTCTCACCCGTAGCGAAGCTGAAGTCCGTCCGAATCATGTTAGCAATTGCCGCATTCTATGATTAAGAGATATGGCAAATGGACGTCAAAATGGCATTCCTTAATGGCTTCTCTAAGGAAGAATTGTATATGATGCAGCCGGAAGGTTTTGTCGATCCTGAGAATGCTAACAAGGTATGCAAGCTCCAATGCTCCATCTATGGGCTGGTGCAAGCATCTCGGAGTTGGAACATTCACTTTGATGAAATGATCAAAGCGTTTGGGTTTATGCAGACTTATGGAGAAGCCTGCGTTTATAAGAAAGTGAGTGGGAGCTCTATAGCATTTCTCATATTATATGTGGATGACATACTATTGATGGGAAATGATATAGAACTTTTGGAAAGCATAAAGGCCTACTTGAATAAGTGTTTTTCAATGAAGGACCTTGGAGAAGCTGCTTACATATTAGGCATCAAGATCTATAGAGATAGATCGAGACGCCTCATAGGTGTTTCACAAAGCACATATATTGATAAGATATTGAAGAAGTTCAATATGGATCAGTCCAAGAAGGGGTTCTTGCCTGTATTGCAAGGTGTGAAATTGAGCTCGGCTCAAAGACCGGCCACGGCAGAAGATAGAGAAAAGATGAGTGTCATCCCCTATGCCTCAGCCATAGGGACTATTATGTATGCCATGTTGTGTACCAGACCTGATGTAAACCTTCCCGTAAGTTTGGTAGGAAGGTACCAAAGTAATCCCGGCATGGAACACTGGACAGCAGTCAAGAATATCCTGAAGCACCTGAAAAGGACTAAGGATATGTTTCTCGTTTATGGAGGTGACGAAGAGCTCGTCGTAAAGGGTTATGTCGATGCTAGCTTCAACACAGATCTGGATGACTCCAAGTCACAAACCGGATACGTGTATATTTTGAATGGTGGGGCAGTAAGCTGGTGCAGTTGCAAGCAAAGCGTCGTGGCGGGATCTACATGTGAAGCGGAATACATGGCAGCCTCGGAGGCAACACATGAAGCAATCTGGATGAAGAAGTTCATTACCGACCTAGGAGTTATTCCCAATGTATCGGGACCGATGAATCTCTTCTGTGACAACACTGGAGCTATTGCCCTTGCCAAGGAGCCCAGGTTTCACAAGAAGACCAGACACATCAAGCGTCGCTTCAACTCCATTCGTGAAAATGTTCAAGATGGAGACATAGATATTTGTAAAGTGCATACGGATCTGAATGTTGCAGATCCGTTGACTAAACCTCTTCCACGAGCAAAACATGATCAACACCAGAACTCTATGGGTGTTCGATTCATCACAATGTAACTAGATTATCGGCTCTAGTGCAAGTGGGAGACTGTTGGAAATATGCCCTAGAGGCAATAATAAAATGTTTATTATTATATTTCCTTATTCATGATAATTGTCTATTGTCCATGCTATAATTGTATTGACTGGAAGCTGTAATACATGTGTGAATACATAGACCACTGTTGGAAATATGCCCTAGAGGCAATAATAAAATGATTATTATTATATCTCCTTGTTCATGATAATTGTCTATTATTCATGCTATAATTGTGTTATCCGGAAATCATAATACATGTGTGAATAAATAGACCACAACATGTTCCTAGTAAGCCTCTAGTTGACTAGCTCGTTGATCAACAGATAGTCATGATTTCCTGACTATGGACATTGGATGTCGTTGATAACGGGATCACATCATTAGGAGAATGATGTGATGGACAAGACCCAATCCTAAGCATAGCACAAGATCATGTAGTTCGTTTGCTAGAGCTTTTCCAATGTCAAGTATCATTTCCTTAGACCATGAGATCGTGTAACTCCCGGATACCGTAGGAGTGCTTTGGGTGTACCAAACATCACAACGTAACTGGGTGACTATAAAGGTATACTACAGGTATCCCCAAAAGTATCTGTTGGGTTGGCACGGATCGAGACTGGGATTTGTCACTCCGTATGACGGAGAGGTATCTCTGGGCCCACTCGGTAATTCATCATCATAATGAGCTCAAAGTGACTAAGTGGTTGGTCACGGGTCATGCATTGCGGTACGAGTAAAGTGACTTGCCGGTAACGAGATTGAACAAGGTATTGGGATACCGACGATCGAATCTCGGGCAAGTAACGTACCGATTGACAAAGGGAATTGTATACGGGGTTACTTGAATCCTCGACATCGTGGTTCATCAGATGATATCATCAAGGAGCATGTGGGAGCCAACATGGGTATCCAGATCCCGTTGTTGGTTATTGACCGGAGAGTCGTCTCGGTCATGTCTGCATGTCTCCCGAACCCGTAGGGTCTACACACTTAAGGTTCAATGACGCTAGGGTTGTACAGATATTAGTATGCGGTAACCCGAAAGTTGTTCGGAGTCCCGGATGAGATCTCGGACGTCACGAGGAGTTCCGGCATGGTCTGGAGGTAAAGAATTGTATATAGGAAGTCCAGTTTCGGCCATCGGGAAAGTTTCGGGGGTCACTGGTATTGTACCGGGACCACCAGAAGGGTCCCGGGGGTCCACCGAGTGGGGCCACCTATCTCGGAGGGCCCCATGGGCTGAAGTGGGGAAGGGAACCAGCCCCTGGTGGGCTGGTGCGCCCCCCTTGGGCCTCCTCCTGCACATAGGGTTGGAAACCCTAGGGGTGGGTGGCGCCCCACTTGGCTTGGGGGGCAAGCCAACCCCTTGGCCGCCGCCCCCCCTTGAGATCCAATCTCTAGGGGGCCGGCGCCCCCCAGGGCCCTATATAAAGAGGAGGGAGGGAGGGCTGCGCACCCCTGCTCCTGGTGCCTCCCTCTCCCTCCGCACCACCTCTCCCTCTCGCTGAGCTTGGCGAAGCCCTGCCGAGATCACCGCTACTTCCACCACCACGCTGTTGTGCTGCTGGATCTCCATCAACCTCTCCCTCCCCCTTGCTGGATCAAGAATGAGGAGACGTCTTCCCAACCGTACGTGTGTTGAACGCGGAGGTGTCGTCCGTTCGGCGCTAGGATCTCCGGTGATTTGGATCACGACGAGTACGACTCCCTCAACCCCGTTCTTGAACGCTTCCACTCGCGATCTACAAGGGTATGTAGATGCACTCCTCTCTCTCGTTGCTAGATGACTCCATAGATTGATCTTGGTGAAGCGTAGAATTTTTTTATTTTCTGCAACGTTCCCCTACAGTGGCATCATGAGCTAGGTCTATGCGTAGTGTCTTTGCATGAGTAGAACACAAATTTGTTGTGGGCGTAGATGTTGTCAATTTTCTTGCCACTACTAGTCTTATCTTGTTTCGGCGGCATCGTGGGATGAAGCGTCCCGGACCGACCTTACACGTACGCTTACGTGAGACAGGTTCCACCGACTGACATGCACTAGTTGCATAAGGTGGCTAGCGGGTGTCTGTCTCTCCCACTTTAGTCGGATCGGATTCATTGAAAAGGGTCCTTATGAAGGGTAAATAGAAATTGGCATATCACGTTGTGGCTTTCACGTAGGTAAGAAACGTTCTTGCTAGAACCCTATTGCAGCCACATAAAAAACATGCAACAACAATTAGAGGACGTCTAACTTGTTTTTGCAGCATATGCCTTGTGATGTGATATGGCCAAAAGTTGTGATGAATGATATATATGTGATGTATGAGATCATGTTCTTGTAATAGGAATCACGACTTGCATGTCGATGAGTATGACAACCGGCAGGAGCCATAGGAGTTGTCTTAATTATTGTATGACTTGTGTGTCATTGAACAACGCCATGTAATTACTTTACTTTATTGCTAAACCGTTAGCCATAGTAGTAGAAGTAATAGTTGGCGAGCAACTTCATGGAGACACGATGATGGAGATCATGGTGTCATGCCGGTGACGAAGATGATCATGGCGCCCCGAAGATGGAGATCAAAGGAGCTATATGATATTGGCCATATCATGTCACTATTTGATTGCATGTGATGTTTATCATGTTTTTGCATCCTATTTTCTTAGAACGACGGTAGTAAATAAGATGATCCCTCATAATAATTTCAAGAAACTGTTCCCCCTAACTGTGCACCGTTGCGAAAGTTCGTTGTTTCGAAGCACCACGTGATGATCGGGTGTGATAGATTCCAACGTCCACATACAACGGGTGTAAGACAGATTTACACATGCAAAACACTTAGGTTAACTTGACGAGCCTAGCATGTACAGACATGGACTCGAAACACAAGAGACCGAAAGGTCGAACATGAGTTGTATGGAAGATACGATCAACATGGAGATGTTCACCGATGATGACTAGTCCGTCTCATGTGATGATCGGACACGGCCTAGTTGACTCGGATCATGTATCACTTAGATGACTAGAGGGATGTCTAATCTGAGTGGGAGTTCATTAAATAATTTGATTAGATGAACTTAATTATCATGAACTTAGTCTAAAAACCTTTGCAAAAATGTCTTGTAGATCAAATGGCTAACGCTCATGTCAACCTCATCTTCAACGCGTTCCTAGAGAAAACCAAGCTGAAAGATGATGGCAGCAACTATTCGGACTGGGTCCGGAACCTGAGGATCATCCTCATAGCTGCCTAGAAAGCATATGTCCTAGAAGGACCACTAGGTGAAGCACCCATCCCAGAGAACCAAGACATTATGAACGCTTGGCAATCACGTGCTGATGCTTACTCCCTCGTTCAGTGCGGCATGCTTTACTGCTTAGAACTGGGGCTCCAAAAGCGTTTTGAGCAACACGGAGCATTTGAGATGTTCGAAGAGCTGAAAATGGTTTTCCAAGCTCATGCCCGGGTCGAGAGATATAAAGTCTCCGACAAGTTCTACAGTTGTAAGATGGAGGAAAATAGTTCTGTCAGTGAGCACATACTCAAAATGTCTGGGTTGCACAACTGCTTGTCCCAGCTGGACATTAACCTCCTGGACGAGGCGGTCATTGACAGAATCCTTCAGTCGCTCCCACCTAGATACAAGAGCTTTGTGATGAACTACAATATGCAGGGGATGGTGAAAACTATTCCTGAAGTATTTCAATGCTGAAATCAGCGGAGGTGGAAATCAAAAAGGAACATCAAGTGTTGATGGTCAATAAAACCACTAGTTTCAAGAAAGGCAAGGGTAAGAAGAACTTCAAGAAGGACGGCAAGGGAGTTGCCGCGCCCGGTAAGCAAGTTACCGGGAAGAAGCCAAAGAATGGACCCAAGCCTGAGACTGAGTGCTTTATTTGCAAAGGGAAGGGTCACTAGAAGCGGAACTGCCCCAAATACTTAGCGGAAAAGAAGGCCGACAACACTAAAGGTATATGTGATATACATGTAATTGATGTGTACCTTACCAGTACTCGTAGTAGCTCCTAGGTATTTGATACCGGTGCGGTTGCTCATATTTGTAACTCAAAGCAGGAGCTATGGAATAAGCGGAGACTAGAGAAGGACGAGGTGACGATGCGCGTCGGGAATGGTTCCAAGGTCGATGTGATCGCCGTCGGCACGCTACCTCTACATTTACCCATGGGATTAGTTTTAAACCTAAATAATTGTTATTTAGTGCCAGCTTTGAGCATGAACATTGTATCTGGATCTCGTTTAATATGAGATGGCTACTCATTTAAATCCAAGAATAATGGTTGTTCTATTTATATGAAAGATATGTTTTATGGTCATGCCCCGCTGGTCAATGGTTTATTCTTGATGAATCTCGAACGTGATGTTACACATATTCATAGTGTGAATACCAAAAGATGTAAGGTTGATAACGATAGTCCCACATACTTGTGGCACTGCCGCCTTGGTCACATTGGTGTCAAGCGCATGAAGAAGCTCCATGCTGATGGACTTTTAGAGTCTCTCGATTAAGAATCATTTGACACATGTGAACCATGCCTCATGGGTAAAATGACCAAGACTCCGTTCTCCGGAACAATGGAGCGAGCAACCAACTTATTGGAAATCATACATATTGATGTGTGCGGTCCAATGAGCGTTGAGGCTCGCGGAGGCTATCATTATGTTCTCACTCTCACTGATGACTTAATTAGATATGGGTATGTCTACTTGATGAAACACAAGTCTGAGACCTTTGAAAAGTTCAAGGAATTTCAGAATGAGGTAGAGAATCAACGTGACCGAAAAATAAAGTTCTTACAATAAGATCGTGGAGGAGAATATTTAAGTCACAAATCTGGTACACACTTAAGGAAATGTGGAATCGTTTCACAACTCACGCCGCCTGGAACACCGCAGCGTAACGGTGTGTCCGAGCGTCGTAATCGCACTCTATTGGATATGGTGCGATCTATGATGTCACTCACCGATTTACCGCTATCATTTTGGGGATACGCTCTAGAGACAACTACATTCACTTTAAATAGGGCACCATCTAAATCCGTTGAGACGTAACCGTATGAATTATGGTTTGGGAAGAAACCTAAGCTGTCGTTTCTAAAATTTTGGGATGCGATGCTTATGTCATGAAACTTCAACCTGAAAAGCTTGAACCCAAGTCGGAAAAATGCGTCTTCATAGTATACCCTAAGGAAACCATCGGGTATACCTTCTACCTTAGATCCGAAGGCAACATCTTTGTTGCCAAGAACGGGTCCTTTCTAGAGAAAGAGTTTCTCTCGAAAGAAGTAAGTGGGAGGAAAGTAGAACTCGATGAAGTACTACCTCTTGAACCGGAAAGTAGTGCAGCTCAGGAAGATGTTCCTGTGGTGCCTACACCGACTGGAGAGGAAATTAATGATGATGATCAAGGTACTTTGGATCAAGTTGCTACTAAACTTCGTAGGTCCACAAGGACACGTTCCACACCAGAGTGGTATGGCAACCCTGTCCTAGAAATCATGTTGTTAGACAACGGTGAACCTTCGAACTATGAAGAAGCGATGGCGGGCCCAGATTCCAACAAATGGCCTGAAGCCATGCAATCCGAGATAGGATCCATGTATGAAAACAAAGTATGGACTTTGACAGACTTGCCCGATGATCGGCAAGCAATAGAAAATAAATGGATCTTTAAAAGGAAGACGGAGGCGGACGGTAAGGTTACCATCTATAAAGCTTGACTTGTCGCTAAGGGTTATCTGCACATTCAAGGGGTTGACTACGATGAGACTTTCTCTCTCGTAGCGAAGCTGAAGTCCGTCCGAATCATGTTAGAAATTGCCACATACTATGATTATGAGATATGGCAAATGGACGTCAAAACGGCATTCCTTAACGGCTATCTTAAGGAAGAACTGTATATGATGCAGCCGGAAGGTTTTGTCGATCCTGAGAATGCTAACAAGGTATGCAAGCTCCAGCGATCCATTTATGGGCTGGTGCAAGCATCTCGAAGTTGGAACATTCGCTTTGATGAGATGATCAAAGCGTTTGGGTTTATGCAGACTTATGGAGAAGCCTGCGTTTACAAGAAAGTGAGTGGGAGCTCTGTAGCATTTCTCATATTATATGTGGATGACATACTTTTGATGGGAAATGATATAGAACTTTTGGACATCATTAAGGCCTACTTGAATAAGTGTTTTTCAATGAAAGACCTTGGAGAAGCTGCTTACATATTAGGCATCAAGATCTATAGAGATAGATCGAGACGCCTCATAGGTCTTTCACAAAGCACATACCTTGATAAGATATTGAAGAAGTTAAATATGGATCAGTCCAAGAAGGGGTTCTTGCCTGTGTTGCAAGGTGTGAAATTGAGCTCGGATCAATGTCCAACCACGGCAGAAGATAGAGAAAAGATGAGTGTCGTCCCCTATGCCTCAGCCATAGGGTCTATCATGTATGCCATGCTGTGTACCAGACCTGATGTAAACCTTGTCGTAAGTTTGGTAGGAAGGTACCAAAGTAATCCCGACATGGAACACTGGACAACGGTCAAGAATATCCTGAAGTACCTGAAAAGGACTAAGGATATGTTTCTCATTTATGGAGGTGACGAAGGGCTCGTCATAAAGGGTTAGGTCGATGCAAGCTTCGACACAGATCTGGATGACTCTAAGTCACAAACCGGATACGTGTATATTTTGAATGGAGGGGCAGTAAGCTGGTGCAGTTGCAAGTAGAGCGTCGTGGCGGGATCTACATGTGAAGCGGAGTACATGGAAGCCTCGGAGGCAGCGCATGAAGCAATCTGGATGAAGGAGTTCATCACCGACCTAGGAGTCATACCCAATGCGTCGGGGCCAATCACGCTCTTCTATGACAACACTAGAGCTATTGCCCTTGCCAAGGAGCCCAGGTTTCACAAGAAGACCAGGCACATCAAGCATCGCTTCAACTCCATTCGTGAAAATGTTCAAGATGGAGACATAGATATTGGCATAGTGTATACGGATCTGAATATCGCAGATCCGTTGACTAAACCTCTTCCGCGAGCAAAACATGATCAACACCAGAACTCTATAGGTGTTCGATTCATCACAATGTAACTAGATTATTGACTCTAGTGCAAGTGGGAGACTATTGGAAACATGCCCTAGAGGCAATAATAAAATGATTATTATTATATTTCCTTGTTCATGATAATTGTCTTTTATTCATGCTATAATTGTGTTATCCGGAAATCGTAATACATGTGTGAATAAATAGACCACAACATGTCCCTAGTAAGCCTCTAGTTGACTAGCTCGTTGATCAACAGATAGTCATGGTTTCCTGACTATGGACATTGGATGTCGTTGATAACGGGATCACATCATTAGGAGAATGATGTGATGGACAAGACCCAATCCTAAGCATAGCACAAGATCGTGTAGTTCGTTTGCTAGAGCTTTTCCAATGTCAAGTATCATTTCCTTAGACCATGAGATCATGTAACTCCCGGATACCGTAGGAGTGCTTTGGGTGTACCAAACATCACAACATAACTGGGTGACTATAAAGGTATACTACAGGTATCCCCGAAAGTATCTGTTGGGTTGACACGGATCGAGACTGGGATTTGTCACTCCGTATGACGGAGAGGTATCTCTGGGCCCACTCGGTAATGCATCATCATAATGAGCTCAAAGTGACTAAGTGGTTGGTCACGGGATCATGCATTGCGGTACGAGTAAAGTGACTTGCCGGTAACGAGATTGAACGAGGTATTGGGATACCGACGATCGAATCTCGGGCAAGTAACATACCGATTGACAAAGGAAATTGTATACGAGATTACTTGAATCCTCGACATCATGGTTCATCCGATGAGATCATTGAGGAACATGTGGGAGCCAACATGGGTATCCAGATCCTGTTGTTGGTTATTGACCGGAGAGTCGTCTCGGTCATGTCTGCATGTCTCCCGAACCCGTAGGGTCTACACACTTAAGGTTCGGTGACGCTAGGGTTGTAGAGATATGAGTATGCAGTAAACCAAAAGTTGTTCGGAGTCCCGTATGAGATCTCGGACGTCACGAGGAGTTCTGGAATGGTCCGGAGGTAAAGAATTGTATATAGGAAGTCCAGTTTCAGCCATCGGGAAAGTTTCGGGGGTCACCGGTATTGTACCGGGACCATCGGAAGGGTCCCGGGGGTCCACCAAGTGGGGCCACCTATCCCGAAGGGCCCCATGGGCTGAAGTGGGGAAGGTAACCAGCCCCTGGTGGGATAGTGTGCCCCCCTTGGGCCTCCCCCTGCGCCTAGGGTTGGAAACCCTAGGGGTGGGGGCGCCCCAGTTGGCTTGGGGGGCAAGCCACCCCCTTGGTCGCCGCCCCCCTTGAGATCCAATATCTAGGGGGACGGCGCCCCCCCCAGGGCCCTATATAAAGAGGGGAGAGGGAGGGCTGTGCACCCCTGCTCCTGGAGCCTCCCTCTCCCTCCGCACCACCTCTCCCTCTCGCTGAGCTTGGCGAAGCCCTGCCAAGATCACCGCTACTTCCACCACCATGCCGTTGTGCTCCTGGATCTCCATCAACCTCTCCCTCCCCCTTGCCGGATCAAGAAGGAGGAGACGTCTTCCCAACCGTACGTGTGTTGAACGCGGAGGTGCCGTCCGTTTGGCGCTAGGATATCTGGTGACTTGGATCACGACGAGTACGACTCCCTCAACCCCGTTCTCTTGAACGCTTCCGCTCGTGATCTACAAGGGTATGTAGATGCACTCCTGTCTCTCGTTGCTAGATGAATCCATCGATTGATCTTGGTGAAGCATAGAATTTTTTTATTTTCTGCAACGTTCCCCTACAACCACAACATGTCCCTAGTGAGCCTCTAGTTGACTAGCTCATTGATCAACAGATGGTCATGGTTTCCTGACTATGGACATTGGATGTCATTGATAACGGGATCATATCATTAGGAGAATGATTTGATGGACAAGACCCAATCCTAAGCATAGCACAAGATCATGTAGTTCGTTTGCTAAAGCTTTTCTAATGTCAAGTATCATTTCCTTAGACCATGAGATTGTGCAACTCCCGGATACTGTAGGAATGCTTTGGGTGTACCAAACGTCACAACGTAACTGGGTGACTATAAAGGTGCACTATAGGTATCTCCAAAAGTGTCTGTTGGGTTGGCACGAATCTAGACTGGGATTTGTCACTCCGTATGATGGAGAGGTATCTCTGGGCCCACTTGGTAATGCATCATCATAATGAGATCAATGTGACTAAGTAGTTGGTCACATGATCATGCATTGCGGAACGAGTAAACTGAGTTGCCGGTAACGAGATTGAATGAGGTATTGGGATACCGACGATCGAATCTCGGGCAAGTAATGTACCGATTGACAAAGGGAATTGTATACGGGATTACTCGAATCCTCGACATCGTGGTTCATCCGATGAGATCATCGTGGAACATGTGGGATCCAACATGGGTATCCAGATCCCGCTGTTGGTTATTGGCCGGAGAGCTGTCTCGGTCATGTCTGCATGATTCCTGAACCCGTAGGGTCTACACACTTAAGGTTTGATGACGCTAGGGTTATACGGAAGATTTGTATGTGATTACCGAATGTTGTTCGGAGTCCCGGATGAGATCCCAAATGTCACAAGGAGTTCCAGAATGGTCCGGAGGAGAAGATTTATATATGGGAAGTCATCATACAGTCACCGGAAATATTTGAGGGTATACTGGTATTGTAACGGGAGCACCAGAGGGGTTCCGCGGGTCCACCGGGAGGGTCCACCTGCCCCGGAGGGCCTTATGGGCTATAGGTGGATGGGAACCAGCCCCTAGGTGGGCTGTGTGCCACCCCCCTAGGGCCCATGTGCCTAGGGTTGGGCGGGGGGGGGGGGCCTTAAAGGGGGCGCCCCCCTTGCTTGGGGGCAAGCCCCTCCCCCTTGGCCACCCCCCCTCTGTTGGAAATATGCCCTAGAGGCAATAATAAAAGGATTATTATTATATTTCCTTGTTCATGATAATTGTCTTTTATTCATGCTATAATTGTATTATCCGGAAATCGTAATACACGTGTGAATACATAGACCACAACATGTCCCTAGTGAGCCTCTAGTTGACTAGCTCGTTGATCAACAGATAGTCATGGTTTCCTGACTATGGACGTTGGATGTCAATGATAACGGGATCACATCTTTAGGAGAATGATGTGATGGACAAGACCCAATCCTAAGCATAGCACAAAGATCGTGTAGTTCGTTTGCTAGAGCTTTTCCAATGTCAAGTATCTTTTCCTTAGACCATGAGATCGTGTAACTCCCGGACACTGTAGGAGTGCTTTGGGTGTACCAAACGTCACAACGTAACTGCGTGACTATAAAGGTATACTACGGGTATCTCCGAAAGTGTCTGTTGGGTTGACATGGATCGAGACTGGGATTTGTCACTCCGTATGACGGAGAGGTATCTCTGGGCCCACTCGGTAATGCATCATTATAATGAGCTCAAAGTGACCAAGTGTCTGGTCACGGGATCATGCATTATGGTACGAGTAAAGTGACTTGCCGGTAACGAGATTGAACGAGGTATTGGGATACCGACGATCGAATCTCGGGCAAGTAATGTACCGATTGACAAAGGGAATTGTATACGGGGTTGCTTGAATCCTCGACATCGTGGTTCATCCGATGAGATCATCGAGGAGCATGTGGGAGCCAACATGGGTATCCAGATCCCGCTGTTGGTTATTGACCGGAGAGCAGTCTCGGTCATGTCTACGTGTCTCCCGAACCCGTAGGGTCTACACACTTAAGGTTCGGTGACACTAGGGTTGTAGAGATATGAGTATGCAGCAAACCAAAGTTGTTCGGATTCCCGGATGAGATCCCGGACATCACGAGGAGTTCCAGAATGGTCCGGAGGTAAATAATTATATATGGGAAGTCGAGTTTCGGCCATCGGGAAAGTTTCGGGGTTCACCGGTATTGTACCAGGACCACCGGAAAGGTCCCGGGGGTCCACCTGGTGGGGCCACCTATCCCGGAGGGCCCTATGGGCTGAAGTGGGAGGGGAACCAGCCCCTGGTGGGCTGGTGCACCCTCCCCTGGGCCCCCCTCTGCGCCTAGGGTTGGGAACCCTAGGGGAGGGGGCGCCTCCACTTGCCTTGGGGGGCAAGTTTCCCCCTTGGCCGGCGCCCCCCCCCCCTAGGAGATCCCATCTCCTAGGGCCGGCGCCCCCCTGGGGTCCCTATATAAAGAGGGGGGTGGGAGGGCAGCCGCACCCTGACACCTGGCGCCTCCCTTCCCCCCTTGCTACACCTCTCCCTCCCGCAGACGCTTAGCGAAGCCCTGTCGGATCCCTGCTGCATCCACCACCACGCCGTCGTGCTGCTGGATCTTCATCAACATCTCCTTCCCCCTTGCTGGATCAAGAAGGAGGAGATGTCACGCTGACCGTACGTGTGTTGAACATTGTCGGAGTAATGGGCCACGGGTAGGCTAACCCGAGCCCCAGGACATTTCAAGACATCAGGGCAGGCCGCGCCCCTCAGGCCGAGTCCCAGGAGCGACTCCAAAATATGCCGAGTCCCAAACAGCGACTCCCAGATAAGCCGACTCCAAGCTGGCGACTTCCAGAGAGGCCAACTATGGAGAGTCGGCCCAAAGACTCCTCCCTTATCCTGAAGTACGACGCGGGGTACGGTCACGGCATGGCCGTTTCCCCCTGCTTACGAAGGGCTGGCATGGCTACAGTGAGCCATATCACTGGAAGATCTCCGGTGAGATGCGGCACTGTTGCCATGCCTGCCCTGATCTCAGCCACAGTACGCAGTACACTGTGCCCACGACGCCGGCCTGTACGACCCAAAGGCGGTGGGGCCGCCTGTCAGTGGGTGGGCCGAAGGCGACCTGGGCAACCCGAAGACGGACCTGTGGGAGTCGGCCTCCCTGGAGTCGGCCGACTCCTCCCGGGGCCCCACGAGCCATTAATCAGATAAGATGGGGAATGGTGATAGTGATCGCCCGATAGACGGCGGCACTGTTGCCACGATTCGATGACCGAGCCTGCGTCATCAGGAGTGCCGCTACAGTATCAAGCCTGTCCGCGGGACCCGCCAGTCGGCGGGCCCCAGAAGCCGGCGGGAAGGACGGCGGCCTGAGAGACAGACGGCTAGGACCCGCGCCCAGCCGGATTACTATTGTACCCCCGGGGGGTAGGCGTATATAAACCCCCCGGGGCACCCATGCAAAGGGTTCGGACCTAGAAAGAGAGATAGACCAGATAGCCCAGGGAAGAGAGAGCTAGCCTTGCCCTCTCCTACCTCCCGAAACAGCTCCAGGAGCACCATTGTAGTCACTTTGCTTTAGTGATCATGCGGAGACCCCGCAGAGCAGCAGTAGGGGTGTTATCTCCTAGGAGAGCCCTGAAGCTGGGTAAGTTCCGCCAGCGTGCATGTCTTCGCCTCATCCCGCTTCCAGGCACCGGCGACGTTCTACTCGCTCCCACCATGATAAGCCATCCTTTGGCATATGTCGTATCCAACCCCCGACATTTGGCGCCCACCGTGGGGCGAGGTGCACCGTCGTCCGGAGATCTGCTCTGGACGGGAACCCTATTCCTCCCCGGCGAGCACAGCCAGCCCGGCACGCCGGACGGCGTCTGTGCCGACGCGCTACACGGTGCTGAGATCGCCTGTGCAGCCAGCTGCCTCGCCGATCTTGTTGGCGAGGTTTGCCTCTCCGACGAGCCTGCGCCCGACGCATGCACGAGTGGCCCCGAGAGCCTCCTCGCGGGCCTCCTCGACCAACTCCACGTCGCCGGCGAGCCTGCCACAGATCTGGAGTCCATAGGATCCACCGACCCGATGCTGGTCGACTCCGACACCGCGTCGCTCGACGCATTCCCCACCAATGTGGTGATCTACGACGAGCCGCTCTCGTACGCGGGGAGCGGCGGAAGCACCGTCACTGAGGTCCTCGTCCTCGAGCACGGCGAGCGCTCCAGCGAAGGAGCGCATGACCCGTTTGACGCGGCCCTGCGAGACCTTGCAGCACCGGTTCCGGAAGACGCCGACGTCGGGACGCTGGAGGCACTCCGCCTTCAGCTCATCGAGGGAGCGAAGAAGCTGGCAAGCACGAGGCGATTGTCAGAAGCTTACCAACGAGAGATGGATCGCGCCGTAGGCGGCTCGCCGGCTCCAACCGGGCCTAGCCGCCTAGGCACGGTCCGATAGCGCGGCGCGGCAATCGCCAACCTCTTCGGGGCTGATCGCCCTGTGTATGCCACGCCCGCAGAGAATATCCGTGCCGCCCAGGCGGCAGCAGACGAGCTCGACAACTTCGAAGGCGAAGAGCGCCGCATAATGACGGAGCGAGTTCAGCAGCTCCTCGACGCGGCTGCCGCGCAGAATGATGTCGGCTGCCGCACCGAGGCGCCGCAGCGCCAAAACAACGACCCACCGCCTTGCCGAGACCAAGGTGCGACGTCTCGAACGCCGACTGGCGGGGCTCGTGGGAAGAAGGACAAGGAGCCGGCTGCCAGCCGCAGTCAGACTCACATCACCATCGAGCGCGACCAAGACGGCCGCCCTAGAGCGGTGGAACGGCGGGACGACTACTTACCTCCCCCTCCTCGCAGAGAAAGACAAGTCTCCCCGCTGCCCGTAGAACATCCGACTCTCGGCGACCGCCTTGGCCGCCGAGAGGGAGTCGGAGAGAACGACGCCCGCCACCGGATCGACCGACTCCACCAATCCCTGGCGCTGGAAGAAGAAGACGAGTTGGGTCCCCCCTGCTTTGGACCCCGCATCCGGGACGAGCCCTTTCCGAAAGGGTTCACGCTCCCCCGAGACACGCCCAAATATACCGGCACCGTGAAGCCGGAAGATTGGCTGATCGACTACTCCACAGCCGTCAACATAGCGAACGACAACAAGTGTGTTGCCGTAAGATACGTCCCGCTCATGCTCCAGGGCTCGGCCCGAACGTGGTTAAACAGTCTGAAGCCTCGCAGCATCAATAGCTGGGTCGACTTCACCGAGGCTTTCGTCCGCAACTTCACGAGCACGTACAAGCGACCTCCCAAGCCACGCCAGCTCTCCTTGTGCGTGCAAGGCCCTGACGAGTCTACTCGCGACTACCTCACGCGATGGGGCAAACTCCGGAACTCCTGCGAGGGCGTGCACGAGGTGCAGGCCATAGAGTACTTTACTGTCGGGTGCAGAGAAGGCGCCCTCCTCAAGCACAAGCTCCTCTGCGACGAGCCGGAGACCCTGGATGAACTGCTGATCATAGCGGACAAGTACGCCATGGCCGACTCCTCCATGAAGGCGGAGATTTGGGTCAGCACAACTGGCAAAGTCGCCCCTCAGGCTCCAAGAACTCCGGCTGGAGACACCAGTCGGCGGCAACAGCAGAATGACCAGAAGCGCAAGGCCCCACAGCTGACTTCCAGCAGTCGGCAAGTGGCAACGGCAGAGGACTAGCAGCTGGAGGGACCGCCTCCGGCGAAGCGGCAGAAGGGCGGCAAGTCCAACTGGCTGCCGGCTTTCTCCTACGAGCAGACTCTAGATGGTCCCTGCAAGTTTCACAGCGGCGCGAAACCGTCAAACCACACCACCAGGAAATGCCACTAGCTGACCAGAATCGGCAAGGGGGACGGCCTGCTCCCTCCCGCTCCTGCTGGGCCGCCTCCTCCACCACTGCCCCAGCAGCCGGCCGTCAGGCCAGTCGGCGCGATACGAGACGAGTTCCCAGATGAGCATGGAGCCTATGTGGTGTTCACCAGTGTAGCGGATGACCGGCGCAGCAGGCGCCAACAGCAGCAAGAAGTGAATGCGGTTGCATCAAGCACTCCAGAGTTCATGCATTGGTCCGAGAAGCCTATCAGTTGGAGCAGAGTTGATCACCCAGAAGTGATGCCGAGTCCAGGCTCCTACGCCTTGGTCTTAGGCGCCACACTCGCCACAGATAGGCGGGCCGCTCGCTTCTCGCGAGTACTGATAGACGGAGGCAGCAGTATCAACATCCTGTACAAGGATACAATGGAGAAATTAGGAATCAAGCGAAGACAGCTTCAGAGCAGCCGGACTGTGTTCCACGGAATCGTCCCTGGCCTTTCCTGCTCACCAATCGGCAAGATCCTGATAGATGTCCTCTTCGAAGACAAAGATCATTTCCGCCGAGAGCCAATTTGGTTTGAGGTGGTGGACCTTGAGAGCCCATATCATGCACTGCTTGGCCGACCTGCCTTGGCCAAGTTCATGGCGGTCCCCCACTACGCCTACCTCAAGATGAAGATGTCGAGTTCCAAGGGAATCCTAACCGTGTCCGGCAACTACAAGAAGTCGTTCGCTTGCACGGCCGAAAGTAGTCGGCTGGCCGAGTCCTTGGTGATCGCAGCTGAGAAACGGCTCCTTGATCGGGTCGTGGCGATGGCCGGCAAGCAGCCCGAGTTATCGCCCGACCCCAAGGAGTCGGAAGCAGAAGGATCATTCAAGCCGGCCAGAGAAACAAAGAAGATACCGTTGGACCCGGAACACCCGGAGAGGTACGCTGTCATGGGCACAGGCCTTGACAGCAAATAGGAAGGCGAGCTCGTCGATTTCCTCCGTGAGAATCGCGACATCTTCGCATGGTCCCCCAAGGACATGCCTGGTGTCCCGACAGAATTCGCCGAGCACAAATTACACGTCCGATCTGATATGAAGCCCGTCAGGCAGCCCTTGCGCCGCTTGTCGGAAGAAAAAAGAAGAGTTGTTGGAGAAGAAATAGCCCGGCTCCTTGCAGCCGGCTTCATCATGGAAGTATTTTTTCCAGAGTGGCTGGCAAACCCAATACTGGTGCTGAAGAAGAACAAGCAATGGCGGATGTGCATTGATTACACGAGCCTCAACAAAGCCTACCCCAAGGACCCATTTGCTCTGCCAAGAATTGATCAGGTGATAGACTCCACAGCCGGATGCGAGCTGTTGAGTTTCCTAGACGCATATTCAGGATATCATCAGATCAAGCTGAACCCGGCCGATAGACTGAAGACCACCTTCATCACGCTGTTTGGAGCCTTCTGCTACCTGACCATGACGTTCGGCTTGAGAAACGCCGGCGCCACCTTTCAGCGTTGCATGCAGAAGTGCCTCCTGAAGCAACTCGGTAGAAATGCCCACGTCTATGTGGATGACGTGGTGGTGAAGACAGAGAAGCGTGGAACCTTGCTGGAGGACCTCAAGGAGACATTTGAGAATCTGCGCCGATTCCAGATCAAGCTCAACCCGGAGAAGTGCGTTTTCGGAGTACCAGCCGGCCAGCTCCTCGGTTTCCTGGTCTCCGAACGCAGCATAGAGTGCAATCCTGTAAAGATCAAGGCCATCGAAAGGATGGAGGCACCCAGACGACTGTTAGATGTGCAGAAGTTCACCGGCTGTTTGGCATCCATCAGCCGATTCATCAGTCGACTAGGCGAGAAGGCTCTCCCCTTGTATCAGCTCATGAAGAAGACGACCTTCTTTGAGTGGACTCCCAAGGCGGACGAGGCTTTTCTCCAACTAAAGAAGATGTTGACTACTCCCCCTGTGCTGGCGGCTCCGACTTCCAAAGAGCCCATGCTCCTATACTTTGCCGCCACCAGCCGAGTAGTCGGCACGGTCATTGTAGTCGAGCGCAAGGAGGAAGGCAAGGCGCTACCCGTCCAGAGATCGGTATATTACTTGAGCGAGGTGCTGTCGACCTCCAAGCAGAACTACCCCCATTACCAGAAGATGTGCTACGGCGTGCATTTTGCCGCCAAGAAATTGAAGCCTTACTTCCAGGAGCATCCAATCACCATGGTCTGCACAGCTCCACTGGCCGAGACAATTGGAAGCCAAATGCTTCTGGCCGGGTGGCCAAATGGGCGATCGACCTGGCTCCCTACACCATCTACTACGAGCCCCGCACCGCCATCAAGTCACAAGCACTGGCTGACTTCCTCATTGACTGGGCCGAGACCCAGTATCTGCCGCCAGCGCCCGACTCCACCCATTGGCGGATGCACTTCGACGGCTCCAAGATGCGCACCGGCCTGGGAGCCGGCGTCATCCTCACTTCCCCCAAGGGCGACAAGCTCAGATATGCGCTACAGATCCACTTCGCCACCTCCAACAACGTGGCCGAGTACGAGGCGCTCATCCACGGGCTCCGACTTGCCAAAGAACTCGGCATTCGCCGGATCCTGTGTTATGGCAACTCTGACTTGGTGGTCCAGCAATCATCTGGCGATTGGGACGCCAAGGATGCAAATATGGCGAGCTACCGTTTCCTCGTCCAGCAACTCAGCGGATACTTCGAGGGGTGCGAGTTCCTCCACATGCCAAGGAACGACAATGACCAAGCAGACGCCTTGGCACGAATCGGCTCCACCCGCCAGGCTGGGTAAGTGGAGGAACTCCTCAAGCCTTCCGGCGCCTCCTCAAGCCTTCTATCAAGCCGTCACCAGAATCAGATTCAATCTATGTGCCGGCTCCGCCTGAGGAGGATGGATCCGACTCCAAGAAACATACAGTTGAAGCCGTCCCAGGGACTTCAAAACCCGGCCCGGGGACTATGATAGCAAGATCGAAGACTCCAGAGCTCGGCCCGGGGACTGCTCCAGTTGGCCCTAGGACTTTGTCAAATCAGCAAGCGGCTGTGGACTCCAACCCGCCGCCTCCCAGCCCGGCCGCCCTTATCCAAGTCGCACTAGTGGCAGTTGAAGAAATAGCAGCACCTTCATGGGCCCAGCCCATCCTCCGATTCTTAGTAAACAGAGAGCTGCCAACTGACGAAATCTTGGCTCGGCAAGTGCAACGCCGAGCAGCAGCCTACACCATAGTCAACATAGAGATGGTTAGGCGCAGCGTTACCGGCGTCTTCCAACGCTGCGTCGAAGCAGAACAAGGTCAGGCAATCCTCAGAGACATCGACGAAGGCGAGTGCGGTCACCACGCGGCCTCAAGGGCACTCGTCGCCAAAGCCTTCCGGCACGGTTTTTTCTGGCCAACCGCTCTGGAAGAGGCCAAAGAGTTAGTCCAAAAGTGCAAGGGGTGCCAGATTTTTTGTTCCAAGCCACTTCAGCCGGCTTCCGCACTCAAGACTATCCCCATCGCCTGGCCCTTTGCAGTCTGGGGCCTGGACATGGTGGGACCATTCAAGACAGCACGAGGTGGCTTGACTCACCTACTTGTCGCAGTGGACAAGTTCACCAAGTGGGTGGAGGTGAAACCCATCAAGAAATTGAATGGTCCGACTGCAGTGACCTTCATCGCTGACATCACAACTCGGTACGGCATTCCACACAGCATCATCACCGACAATGGCACGAATTTTGCCAAAGGCGCCTTGGCCCGTTTTTGCGCGACACAGGGCATCCGACTGGACTTAGCATCCATTGCTCATCCGCAGTCAAACGGCCAGGTGGAGCGAGCAAACGGCCTCATCTTATCCGGCATCAAGCCTCGACTCGTCATACTGCTGGAGCGATCTGCCGGCTGTTGGCTTGAGGAGCTGCTAGCCGTCCTCTGGAGTCTGCGCATGACTCCAAACAAGTCAACCGGCTTCACACCATTCTTCCTCGTCTATGGCGCCGAAGCCGTCATTCCAACGGACATAGAGTTCGACTCCCTGCGAGTCACCATGTACACCAAGGAAGAAGCAGAAGAAGCACGTCAAGACGGCGTCGATCTATTGGAAGAGGGCCAGCTGTTGGCACTCAGCCAGTCCAGCATCTACCAGCAGAGTCTGCGTCGGTACTACAACAGGAAGGTCAGGCCAAGATCTTTTCAGGAAGGCGACCTTGTGCTCCGGCTGATCCAGCGAACAGCCGGCCAGCACAAGCTGTCGGCACCTTGGGAAGGCCCCTTCATCATCAGCAAGGTGCTAGGGAACGACGCCTACTATTTGATCGACGCCCAGAAGCCCCGAGCGCGCAAGAGGGACGATTCCGGCAAAGAGACAGAGTGCCCGTGGAATGCAAATCTTCTTCGAAGATTTTACAGTTGATGCAGTATGTATCACACTACCCCTTTTGTATTAAAGTACTAAGACTTTGGGCCCCCCGAGACGAGCTCGGGGACTACCCTTTTTGTTATCTGTACGATAAGAATTATGCCTCCAAGTACATTACTTTCATTATAAGCCGCTTGGCACCGGGCCTGACTAGTCGGCCCGGGGACTCGCCGCCTTGCACTATGAGAAGCTTCCCGCAGTCAGACAAGTAGTGTGCGGTGCCCAATCCGCCTCCTGGCAAAGCCGCAGCTCGCAGAGCGACTGTGAGGCATGCAGGAGTGAGTAAGAACGGGCACCCACACGAAAAATGGCTAAGGACCTAAAGCACGAACATAGCATAAAACGGCCCCCAGCATTTCTAAAGCGGAAGGCCGACTCATGAGTAGCCAGCTTGCCGTCTTTATTAGCCTCTATTAAGGACGACCGACTCTTGGGTAGTCGGCGTGTCGCTTTCTATCCGACTTGCTAAAGAAACTCTAAACGGCCAAGTCCTTGCCTTCCCAAAGTAGCCAAGCACTTGACCCAGCGATAGTCCGCAGAGCGGCTGCTCGACTGAAAAGGCTAAAGGAAGGCGGCAAAGGGAAAAAGCCTAAAGAGCAATAAGCAAGGAAAGACGGAAAGCAGATTGATATTTACATAGGCCCTTGGCCGAATCTTCGAATAGAAGTTCAAGATACACCCCACGGGTGGAATTGTTCGAATCTAACAAAGTTCTCAAAAGATTACTTAAGACAGACAAGCAGAGGCGGAAAAGGCAGCCTAGGAGACGGCATCTGGGGTCGGAGGATCGGAGGTGACGGCGGCGTCAGGCGCCGGGGCAGTCGGCTGGGCGATCTCGGTTTGACTGCCTCCGGCGGCAGTCGTTTTTTCCTGACGCGGCTCGTTGCTGGAGGCGCGGTCGAGCTGAGGCTGGCCACCTGCTCTGTCTTCTGGCACATCCGCCTCGCCTTCGGCCTCCACCTCGTCCTCCTCGGTGCTGGAGTCGATCACCTCTGCCGAGTCCTCGCCATACTCCGGTTTCATCCCAAACCACTCTGGCGGCACTTCTTCGTCGCCTTCAGCCCGCTCGGGGACGAAGACACTGGTGTCCGCGTACTCGGCGATGGCCGCCGCACGCTCGATAAGGGCGCCCTCCATGGCCTCCAGCTCGGCCTGGGCTTCTGACCGGAACGCGGCCAGACGGTCCAGGTCCAGCCCTGGGTACCACGCCTTGACGAACTCCAAGGCCCGGCGCGCTCCGGCCCGGGCCGAGGAGCCCTTCCAGGCCTCAAGACAGCCGGCAGCGACCTCCAGCCAGTCAGCAGTTCGGCTGGCGGTGCGCAGAGCCGGCATGCCTGGCCATAGGGCGGCAACCGCCTGGGCGCCGGCACGCTGAAGCCGGCGCAGCAGCCGGCAAGCCGGACGAAGATGGGCTTCAATGCTCAGAAGCTGCTCATCGACATTTCGGGGGGCATTAGCGGCGATCTCCTCGCCGTTCACCCTTCGCGCTTCACGAGCAGCCTCGATGGCCAGAGGGACCGCCTGCGAGTGACCAGGGAAGAAGTCTGCCAAGACAAAAAAGAAGAAAGTCGAAAAATTAGAAGTCGGCCTGACACATAGTCGGAAGCCCGAAGAAGCGACGAAACTTACCATCAACGATATCCTCGATCTCATGGAAGCCGGAGATCAGCATCGCCTCCCTGTCGGTCCAGGAGGAGCGCTCGCTCTCGAACTCGGCCAGGAGGGCGGTCTCCCTCTTCTCGGCCTCGTCCTGCGCCTTCTTGAGCAGCTCTTTTTGCTCGGCCAGCTGCGCCGCCAGCAGGTCACGCTCCGTGGCAAGCTTGTCACACTCCTCCTCCTTGGCACGACAGGCGGTATTGGCCTTGCCCAGCTGCTCCTGAAGAGCGGTGTTGGCTCCCGAAGAGCGAAAAAAGAGACAATAGGTCGTCAGCAAAGAAGATCATCGGGGAGATCCGACCCGAGTGCTCAGCAGTCGGCCCGAATCTCGGGGACTACAGCCCGCAGGTGCGCCAGCGCGCCCCCGCGAAGAAGAAGAACTCACTCTGACTTTCCACCAAGTCGGCAGCCCGCTTGCTCAACTCCTCAACATTGCGGTTGAAGGCAGTGGCACGGAGGTTGTGATACTCCTGCAGATAAGTCATTGAAGACAAAGTTAGTGTATAGAACTCGCCAGAGGGAGTTCCGAACCGCCTGCTCAGCAGCCGTCCCGGAACTCGGGGACTACACCCAGTGGGTGCGCTGGCGCGCCCCCACAGAGAAAAACAAGAATCAAGAAGGAGAAGAAACTTACTCGGACGGCCGTTCGCGCGGCCAGGTGCGCTCTGGTGTAGGCTTGAAGGGCGTCGCCTTCGGCCCGCAACTTCGCCTGGACTTCCAGGAGCAATTGATTTAGCGGCCCAGTGCCGCCTCCGCGCACCCACCCGGTGGGCGCGGCGCTTGTGGCCTCTGCGTCTAGAGTTGCCGAGCTGGCAGCGCCCATCTCCTGAGGTCACGGCGCCGAGGTCGCCCTCTCAAGACGGCGACGCACCGGCGAGGCGACTTGGAGAAGCAGCCGTGCTTCGGCCTCGTCCATGGCCGGCGGCTCCGACGGATCCACCGGCTGTTTACCGTGCGGTCTCCCAGACGGCGGTGGAGGCGGCGGCGGCGGCACGAGAGCGTCCGACATGGAGGCCTCGCCGCTCTCCTTCTCCGCGACGGGGTTCTCGGTGCCGGCTTCCCCGGTCTGCCCCGTGAACTCCGGAGGCGGCGGTGCAGACGATAGTGGGGGGCGAGCATCGCCGATCGGCGACGCGCGGCCTCCTCAGCGCGCTGTCTCACTGCAAGGGCGGCTTCGGCATCATCCAGCTTTTTCTGGGCGGAGGCGGCCGCCCTGTCGGCCTCCGCCTTCTCCAAATGGGCGGCCTCCTCCTCCTCGCGCTTCTCCCGCGCATTCCGCTCCATCGCCTCCCGGAGGTCGGCGGCAGGGTCGGGCCACCGAGTATTGGCGGATGTCTCTGCCGACCCCATGACGGAGGGGACGGCGACTCTCTCAAGGGAAAGAGGGGCCTTGAAGAAGAATGGAGGGAGTATATAAACGAAGACTCGGACAAGATTCAACGAAGAAAATAAAAGAGCGTGAAGACTTACGTGGATACTAGCGGCGGCCTTCTCACTTCCCTTCGGAAGCGGTTGGCCTTCGCGGCCGCCTCCTCTCGTCTGGTCGCGGCGGCCGCCCCCTTGAACTTATTCAATTTGCCGCCGGGCGCACTCGGCCCGGCGTGATGCCTCTTCGCACCGCCTTGGCCGGCGGAGGAGCCGGCGCCCGACGGGCCGATCCTCAGCTGGTGGCGCGGAGCGACTTCGCCTTCGGCGTCGTCATCAGGCCAGTCGGCGAAGGTGGCCGAGGGCCTGAAGTCGCCTTCTGCTCCTCCTCCCCCGCCTTCGGCATCGGCTTCCATCGCCGCTGCCCCCAAGTCGGGGTTGTCGACGTCGCTCTCCGCGCGGTCGGGAACATACTCGCGGGGCTGTCTCGTGGCGCCGGCGGCAGGCTGCATAAGAGGATTCTAGTTCAGAAGAAACCAACAAGAGTCAGAAGCCGGAGTCGGCTGCGGAAAAAAGATAAAACAGCAGGGAGACGCGACTTACCACTGATGGAGGGTTGTCACGCGAGTACGGCTCCTTGCCGAACTGTCAGTCCTCCTCGTACTCGCAGTGCGCGATGTAATTCACCATGTTCGCCACCTCCTTGTGGGGCATCTCCTTGGTGCTCATCCGACTTGGGTCTCGGAGGCCGCTCATCTGACAGATCAGGTGAGGCCGGCCTTGGAGTGGGAGAACTCGGCGCGCCATGAAGGCGGCCAGCAAGTCGGCCCCGACGAGTCCCTCCGACTGCGTCAAGACTCGGAGTCGCGCTACGGCGGCGGCTCCGGCGGGAGTCAGCGTCTTGACTCGGTGGGACCAGCTGGGGAGCCGCCCAGTCAGGGGAGCGGCATTGTAAGGCGGCAAGTTGACCCAGTCGCCGTCGGAGGCGAGGTTCTTCACGTAGAAGTACGAGCGCTGCCACATCTTCACCGACTTGATCAGCATGATGGGAGGAAAGGGGTTGTCGGCCGTCGAGCACCGCATCGCGATGAAGGCGCCGCACTGAGCCGGCACGCCAGCGATGTGCGTGCCGAGCTTAGAAGAGAAGAATTCTCCCCACAGCTCGATGGTGGGGAGAACACCGAGGAAACCTTCGCATAGAGTGGCGAAGGCGGAGAGCAACACCACCATATTCGGAGTGAGGTGGTGCGGCTAAAGACTGTGGAACTCCAGGAACGAGCGGAAGAAGCCGCTCGCCGGCAGCCCCAGGCCGCGCATAAGGTGCGAGCGGAAGATGACCCGCTCGCCCTCTTCCAGCGCCAGCCGGATTTCCCCCTCCGACGCGGCGCGGGCGTGCACGAGGTCCGCGCTGGGGAGACGGTGGGTCCGGCAGAGGAACTCGATGTGTTCTTCCTCTACCTCCGAGCCGTCCCATACGCCAGAGCGCCCGGCAGGGGCCGCGGCGGAGGAAGAGCTCATCACCGCGGTATGGCGTGCTCTTGCTCAAGGGCGGAGGAAGGAGGGAGAGAAAGCAAGATGAGGCAGGGGAGCGGGGAAGAAGGGCGCGCGAGCTGTGCCACTCCGCTTCCCCCCGCCTACTTATAGCCCTGCGGGCTGAGAAGCCGAGGGGGCGGGCGTGGGATTAACTGCGCATGAAGCCCCACGCCGCCCCACGATTTACCCACGAAGTTACTGCGTGCAGTAACGACGTGGGAAAACCAACCGTCCTCGGCCGCAACGGATCCGTTCGTATGCCGAGGCGCGGTAGTGGCGGGCCCCGCCTGACGGCCCGTCCCGTCACGCGCGTGGGCAGGCAGACTGTTCTCCCCACATGGTGCCACGCGATAGGACCGCCCTGATGGCTGCGGGGAAGCATATCAGGCACGCCGCTTGGCTTCCCGCCGCGACTTCCGAACTGAGGCTCTTCACTGAAGCTCCGACTGTCGACAGTCGGCCCAAGGGAAGACGGCAGCCGAGTCCCAGAGTCTGCACTTTTAAAAGATTGAAGCTGTTGAAGCCCCACAATGCAGCGACCGCAGGGCTTCACCAGCTTCGGGGACTACTGTCGGAGTAATGGGCCACGGGTAGGCTAACCCGAGCCCCAGGACATTTCAAGACATCGGGGCAGGCCGCGCCCCTCAGGCCGAGTCCCAGGAGCGACTCCAAAATATGTCGAGTCCCAGACGGCGACTCCCTGATAAGCCGACTCCAAGCTGGCGACTTCCAGAGAGGTCGACTATGGAGAGTCGGCCCAAAGAATCCTCCCTTATCCCGAAGTACGACACGGGGTACGGTCACGGCATGGCCGTTTCCCCCTGCTTACGAAGGGCCGGCATGGCTACAGTGAGCCGCGCTGGAAGATCTCCGGCGAGATGCGGCACTGTTGCCATGCCTGCCCTGATCTCAGCCATAGTACGCAGTACACTGTGCCCACGACGCCGGCCTGTGCGACCCAAAGGCGGTGGGGCCGCCTGTCAGTGGGTGGGCCGAAGGCGACCTGGGCAACCCGAAGACGGACCTGTGGGAGTCGGCCTCCCTGGAGTCGGCCGACTCCTCCCGGGGCCCCACGAGCCATTAATCAGATAAGATGGGGAATGGTGATAGTGATCGCCCGATAGACGGCGGCACTGTTGCCACGATTCGATGACCGAGCCTGCGTCATCAGGAGTGCCGCTACAGTATCAAGCCTGTCCGCGGGACCCGCCAGTCGGCGGGCCCCAGAAGCCGGCGGGAAGGACGGCGGCCTGAGAGACAGACGGCTAGGACCCGCGCCCAGCCGGATTACTATTGTACCCCCGGGGGGTAGGCGTATATAAACCCCCCGGGGCACCCATGCAAAGGGTTCGGACCTAGAAAGAGAGATAGACCAGATAGCCCAGGGAAGAGAGAGCTAGCCTTGCCCTCTCCTACCTCCCGAAACAGCTCCAGGAGCACCATTGTAGTCACTTTGCTTTAGTGATCATGCGGAGACCCCGCAGAGCAGCAGTAGGGGTGTTATCTCCTAGGAGAGCCCTGAAGCTGGGTAAGTTCTGCCGGCGTGCATGTCTTCGCCTCATCCCGCTTCCAGGCACCGGCGACGTTCTACTCGCTCCCACCATGATAAGCCATCCTTTGGCATATGTCGTATCCAACCCCCGACAAACATGGAGGTGCCGTCCGTTCGGCGCTAGGATCTCTGGTGATTTGGATCACGACGAGTACGACTCCCTCAACCTCGTTCTCTTGAACGCTTCCGCTCGCGATCTACAAGGGTATGTAGATGCACCCCTCTCTCTCGTTGCTAGATGAACTCATAGATTGATCTTGGTGAACGTAGGAATTTTTTTATTTTATGCAACGTTCCCCAACAGTGGTATCAGAGCTAGGTCTATGCTTATTTCTCTATTGCACGTACGCTTACGTGAGACAGGTTCCACCGACTGACATGCACTAGTTGCATAAGGTGGCTAGCGGGTGTCTGTCTCTCCCACTTTAGTTGGAGCGGATTCGATGAAAAGGGTCCTTATGAAGGGTAAATAGAAGTTGACAAATCACGTTGTGGTTATTCGTAGGTAAGAAAACATTCTTGCTAGAACCCTATTGCAGCCACGTAAAAGATGAAACAACAATTAGAGGACGTCTAACTTGTTTTTGCAGCAACTGCTTTGTGATGTGATATGGCCAAAAGTTGTGATGAATGATGAATGATATATTTTGATGTATGAGATCATGTTCTTGTAATAGGAATCACGACTTGCATGTCAATGAGTATGACAACCGGCAAGAGCCATAGGAGTTGTTTTAATTATTGTATGACCTGCGTGTCAATGATTTAACGCCATGTAATTACTTTACTTTATTGCTAAACCGTTAGCCATAGTACTAGAAGTAATAGTTGGCGAGCAACTTCGTGGAGACACGATGATGGAGATCATGATGATGGAGATCATGGTGTCATGCCGGTGACGAAGATGATCATGGAGCCCCAAAGATGGAGATCAAAGGAGCTATATGATATTGGCCATATCATGTCACTACTATTTAATTGCATGTGATGTTTATTATGTTTATGCATCTTGTTTACTTAGAACGACGGTAGTAAATAAGATGATCCCTCATAATAATTTCAAGAAAGTGTTCCCCCTAACTGTGAGCCGTTGCTAAAGTTCGTCGTTTCGAAGCACCACGTGATGATCGGGTGTGATAGATTCCTACGTTCACATACAACGGGTGTAAGACAGTTTTACACATGCAAAAACACTTAGGTTAACTTGACGAGCCTAGCATGTACAGACATGGCCTCGGAACACAGAGACCGAAAGGTCGAACATGAGTCGTATGGAAGATACGATCAACATGGAGATGTTCACCGATGATGACTAGTCCGTCTCACGTGATGATCGGACACGGCCTAGTCGACTCGGATCATGTAACACTTAGATGACTAGAGGGATGTCAAATTTGAGTGGGAGTTCATTAAATAATTTGATTAGATGAACTTAATTATCATGAACTTAGTCTAAAATCTTTGCAAAAATGTCTTGTAGATCAAATGGCCAACACTCATGTCAACATGAACTTCAACGCGTTCCTAGAGAAAACCAAGCTGAAAGATGATGGCAGCAACTATACGGACTAGGTCCGGAACCTGAGGATCATCCTCATAGCTGCCAAGAAAGCATATGTCCTAGAAGGACCGCTAGGTGAAGCACCCATCCCAGAGAACCAAGACATTATGAACGCTTGGCAGTCATGTGCTGATGATTACTCCCTCGTTCAGTGCGGCATGCTTTACAGCTTAGAACCGGGGCTCCAAAAGCGTTTTGAGCAACACGGAGCATATGAGATGTTCGAGGAGCTGAAAATGATTTTCCAAGCTCATGCCCGGGTCGAGAGATATGAAGTCTCTGACAAGTTCTATAGTTGTAAGATGGAGGAAAATAGTTCTGTCAGTGAGCACATACTCAAAATGTCTGGGTTGCACAACCGCCTGTCCCAGCTGGACATTAACCTCCCGGACGAGGCGGTCATTGACAGAATCCTTCAGTCGCTCCCACCGAGCTACAAGAGCTTTGTGATGAACTACAATATGCAGGGGATGGTGAAAACTATTCCTGAAGTATTTTCAATGCGGAAGTCAGCAGAGGTAGAAATTAAGAAGGAACATCAAGTGTTGATGGTCAATAAAACCACTAAGTTCAAGAAGGGCAAGGGTAAGAAGAACTTCAAGAAGGACGACAAAGATGTTGCCGCGCCCGGTAAGCCAGTTGCCGGGAAGAAGTCAAAGAATGGACCCAAGCCTGAGACTGAGTGCTTTTATTGCAAAGGGAAGGGTCACTGGAAGCGAAACTGCCCCAAATACTTAGCGGACAAGAAGGCCGACAACACTAAAGGTATATGTGATATACATGTAATTGATGTGTACCTTACCATTACTCGTAGTAACTCCTGGGTATTTGATACCAGTGCCGTTGCTCATATTTGTAACTCACAGCAGGAGCTGCGGAATAAGCGGAGACTGGCGAAGGACGAGGTGACGAAGCGCGTCGGGAATGGTTCCAAGGTCGATGTGATCGTCGTGGGCATGCTGCCTCTACATTTACCCACGGTATTAGTTTTAAACCTCAATAATTGTTATTTAGTGCCAACTTTGAGCATGAACATTGTATCTGGATCTCGTTTAATGCGAGATGGCTACTCATTTAAATCTGAGAATAATGGTTGTTCTATTTATATGAGAGATATGTTTTATGGTCATGCCCCGATGGTCAATGGTTTATTCTTAATGAATCTCGAACGTAATGTTACACATATTCATAGTGTGAATACCAAAAGATGTAAAGTTGATAACGATAGTCCCACATACTTGTGGCACTGCCGCCTTGGTCACATTGGTGTCAAGCACATGAAGAAGCTCCATGCTGATGGACTTTTAGAGTCTCTCGATTATGAATCATTTGACACATGTGAACCTTGCCTCATGGGAAAAATGACCAAGACTCCGTTCTCCGAAACAATGGAGCGAGCAACCAACTTATTGGAAATCATACATACTGATGTGTGTGGTCCAATGAGCATTGAGGCTCGTGGAGGATATCGTTATGTTCTCACTCTCACTGATGACTTAAGTAGATATGGGTATGTCTACTTGATGAAACACAAGTCTGAGACCTTTGAAAAGTTCAAGGAATTTCAGAATGAAGTAGAGAATCAACATGACCGAAAGATAAAATTCTTACGATCAGATCGTGGAGGAGAATATTTGTGGAATCATTTCACAACTCACGCCGCCTGGAACACCTCAGCGTAATGGTGTGTCCAAACATCGTAATCGCACTCTATTGGATATGGTGCGATCTATGATGTCTCTTACCGATTTACCGTTATCATTTTGGGGATACGCTCTAGAGACAGCTACATTCACTTTAAATAGGGCTCCGTCTAAATCCATTGAGACGACACCGTATGAATTATGGTTTGGGAAGAAACCTAAGCTGTCATTTCTAAAAGTTTGGGGATGCGATGCTTATGTCAAGAAACTTCAACCTGAAAAGCTCGAACCCAAGTCGAAAAAATGCGTCTTCATACGATACCCTAAGGAAACCATTGGGTATACCTTCTACCTTAGATCCGAAGGCAAGATCTTTGTTGCCAAGAATGGGTCCTTTCTGGAAAAAGAGTTTCTCTCGAAAGGAGTAAGTGGGAGGAAAGTAGAACTCGATGAAGTACTACCTCTTAAACCGGAAAGTAGTGCAGCTCAGGAAGATGTTCCTGTGGTGCCTACACCGACTGGAGAGGAAATTAATGATGATGATCAAGGTACTTTGGATCAAGTTGCTACTAAACTTCGTAGGTCCACAAGGACACGTTCCACACCAGAGTGGTATGGCAACCCTGTCCTAGAAATCATGTTGTTAGACAACGGTGAACCTTCGAACTATGAAGAAGCGATGGCGGGCCCAGATTCCAACAAATGGCTTGAAGCCATGCAATCCGAGATAGAATCCATGTATGAAAACAAAGTATGGACTTTGAGGGACTTGCCCGATGATCGGCGAGCGATAGAAAACAAATGGATCTTTAAGAAGAAGACGGACGCAGATGGTAAAGTTACCATCTATAAAGCTCGACTTGTCGCTAAGGGTTATCGGCAAGTTCAAGGAGTTGACTACGATGAGACTTTCTCTCCCGTAGCGAAGCTGAAGTCCGTCCGAATCATGTTACCAATTGCCGCATACTGTGATTATGAGATATGGCAGATGGACGTCAAAACGGCATTCCTTAATGGCTATCTTAAGGAATAACTGTATATGATGTAGCCGGAAGGTTTTGTTGATCCTAAGAATGCTAACAAGGTGTGCAAGCTCCAACGATCCATTTATGGGCTGGTGCAAGCATCTCGGAGTTGGAACATTCACTTTGATAAGATGATCAAAGCGTTTGGGTTTATGCAGACTTATGGAGAAGCCTGCGTATACAAGAAAGTGAGTGGGAGCTCTGTAGCATTTCTCATATTATATGTAGATGACATACTTTTGATGGGAAATGATATAGAACTTTTGGACAGTATTAAGGCCTACTTGAATAAGTGTTTTTCAATGAAGGACCTTGGAGAAGCTGCTTACATATTAGGCATCAAGATCTATAGGGATAGATCGAGACGCCTCATAGGTCTTTCACAAAGCACATACCTTGATAAGATATTGAAGAAGTTCAATATGGATCAGTCCAAGAAAGAGTTCTTGCCTGTATTGCAAGGTGTGAGATTGAGCTCGGCTCAATGCCCGACCACGGCAGAAGATAAAGAAGAGATGAGTGTCATCCCCTATGCCTCAGCCATAGGATCTATTATGTATGCCATGCTGTGTACCAGACCTGATGTGTACCTTGCCGTAAGTTTGGTAGGAAGGTACCAAAGTAATTCCGGCAAGGAACACTGGACAGCGGTCAAGAATATCCTAAAGTACCTGAAAAGGACAAAGGACATGTTTCTCGTCTATGGAGGTGACGAAGAGCTCGTCGTAAAGGGTTACGTCGACACTAGCTTCGACACAGATCTGGATGACTCTAATGTCACGCCCAATATGCGATACTATCCTAAAGAGACTCGAAGGTCCCACCAAGGATAGAACCGCATATTGAAACCCTTTTGCAAGGTGGATATCATTACATCAACATTACATAATAGATGGGGATACATACAAAAGGCATACAATGCCACACGAATATAACATCATCATACATAAGAGCATCATCCGACTACGGATGAAACACAAACAGGAACTCAAACAACATCCACCCTGCTAGCCCAGGCTGCCGACCTGGAACCTATCCCATGATCGAAGAAGAAGCAGAAGAAGAACTCCAAAACAAGCAAACATCGCTCTCGCATCATGATCATCGCATAACCTGTACCTGCAACTGTTGTTGTAGTAATCTGTGAGCCACGAGGACTCAGCAATCCCATTACCATGAGTATCAAGACTAGCAAAGCTTAATGGGTAAGGAAGGGATAAAGTGGTGAGGTTGCAGCAGCGACTAAGCATATATGGTGGCTAACATACGCAAATAAGAGCGAGAAGAGGAGCAATGGAATGGTCGTGAAGCTAGCAATGATCAAGAAGTGATCCTGAACTCCTACTTACGTCAAACATAACCCAAAACCGTGTTCACTTCCCGGACTCCGCAGAAAAGAGACCATCACGACTACACACGCGGTTGATGCATTTTAATTCGGGTCTGGTGTCAAGTTATCTACAACCGGACATTAACAAATTCCCATCTGCCGCATAACCGCGGGCACGGCTTTCGAAATATTATAACCCTGCAGGGGTGTCCCAACTTAGCCCATGATAAGCTCTTGTGATCAACGAAGGCTATACCTTCGCCTAGGAAGACCCGATCAGACTCAGAATCCCGGTTTACAAGACATTTCGACAATGGTAAAACAAGACCAGTAAAGCCGCCCGATGCGCCGACAATCCCGATAGAAGCTGCACATATCTTGTTCTCAGGGCAACACCAGAAGAGACATCCTACGAGTAAAACTAGACCTCGAGTTTCCCCGAGGGGGCCCCGCAGTCTACTCGGTTCGGACCAACACTTAGACAAGCACTGGCCGGGGGGGGCTAAAATAAAGATGACCCTTGGGTTAATTACTCCCAAGGGAAATGTAGGTGGTGGTGAGGCAAATGGTAAAACCAATGTTGGGCCTTGCTGGAGGAGTTTTATTCAGAGCGAACTGTCAAGGGGGTCCCATAAATCACCCAACCGCGTAAGGAACGCAAAATCCGGGAACATAACACCGGTATGACGGAAACTAGGGCGGCAAGAGTGGAACAAAACACCAGGCATAAGGCCGAGTCTTCCACCCTTTACCAAGTATATAGATGCATTAATTAAATAAGAGATATTGTGATATCCCAACATAATCCTGTCCATCATGGGGCAATCTTCAACTTCACCTGCAACTAACAACGCTATAAGAGGGGCTGAGCAAAGCGGTAACATAGCCAAGCAATGGTTTGCTAGGAAGGGTGTCAAAGGTTAGAGGTTCATGGCAATTTGGGAGGCTTGATGAGCAAAAGATAGGTAACGCCGCATAGCGATAGAATGAAGCAACTAGCATAGAAATGATAGTAGTGAGATCCAGGGTAGCGGTCATCTTGCCTGAAATCTCGCTAGGAAGAAGAACGAGTCCATGAAGAAGATGAAGCCATGAAAACGAACCAAGCGTAGACGAACGAATCCTCACGATCGCAACGAAACGAGAACTATTGAGAAGAAGTACACAACATGGTAAACACACCACACATGAACAAGACATGATGCACAACCAAGCATGATGCATGACAAGACTACATGAAGCTACTCATGGCAAGAGATGATGCAAACAAGAGAAACACATCAATGAAAGTTTAAATTAGGCCGGAAACAACATATAACAATTCCGGTAAGTCCTCATATGCAAATTTCGAAATTGGTCCAGATCTGAATAAACCTTATGTTCAAGTTGTTAAACAGCAAGTTAAGATGCACCAAGATGATCTACACGAGATTCTAGTCAAGTTACATATAAAGTTCATTTAATTCGGAGCTACGGCCTAGAAGATATGAGCAAAACAAGTTAAACATGGCATTGATGCAAAAGGCATACAAACATCAAGAAAACACCTCAAAACAAAGATGCAACATGATAATATGAAGCTACATGCAAAATCAAGCAATTTCCATATAGAGCACACTCAAAACGGAGGAACGGTTCAACACACACACACTATACAAGTTTAAAGGACAAGCTGTCCAAAACAACAACTAGGCATATTGCAAGCATCAAAACAACATGCTATAACACCCCAACATGAGAACAAAAGACATGGACATGATGTACATGTAAAGCATAACAAAACATGAACACTGAGATATCTCCATAAAACACTAGAACATGCTCAAACACACATGGCAAGATTGCAAATAATAACAGTTTCAGACTTTGCAGAAATAACATCAGGTTGCAATGTTTAGAGCTATCAAAGAACATGCTACAGGAACTTATCATGGCAAACAAAGGAATGGAATGATACTACTAAATGCATAGAACAAAAGTCCTTTACTGACCATGAGCCAAAAGGGCACAGAAAATATGATGGCACCCATGTAAACGTAGCAAATGATATGACAGATTCAAACATGGCAGGAACAACGATAAGTAGGCATGTTGGTGAGCTTTTACCCCTCACCAAAGAGCAATACATGGCATGGCAAGGCAACCAATAGTAAGATGGCATATTTATGAAGCTAAGCATGGCAAGATCAAGTTCATAGGGTGCATGGATCACTAGCAAAGCTCATGGCAACAACTGAACTTAATGATAACAGGCTGACAGCAACATTATTTAGCAAATTTGGAGCAAGATTACAGCAAGCTACAGCAGGCTATAAATGCAACCAGGGGCACAGATGGATAGTGAATGACATGTAGAACAAAACATCCTTAGTGAACATCTCCAGATTATGCATATAATGACTTGTAGCAGCAGGTTTACATAGCATCACAAAATAACAGATTCAGCCTAGCAAAACAGTAACAACAAGTACCCCACTTAACAAGCTTGATGCACTCAGCACAATACTCACAAAAATACATGAATTGCACCCCTGTAAATATGACATGATGTAGTTCAAAACACATGTAGGACCCATGCTTATAGGATGCACACATCAATC
Source organism: Triticum aestivum (assembly GCF_018294505.1). NCBI lineage: Eukaryota > Viridiplantae > Streptophyta > Magnoliopsida > Poales > Poaceae > Triticum > Triticum aestivum. The sequence goes on from NC_057804.1 coordinate 120,224,283, forward strand.
ATGGCAAAAATGACAAATGAGCAAGTTCTGTTAACAGACAGTAGACAACATCATATAGCACTCTTGCAACGATGATTCAGGCATCAAGATAAGCTCAAATGAACATGGTGCAATGGAATGAAATGTAGAGCATATCATGATGAACAATTTGGCATATTACACGAACAAAACGGACCAATATGCAACAAGTTATGACATGTCGAAGGGGGCACCAAAATGCAAATAATTCAGGGACTTAGGAATTTTCGGAGGGGGGGGGAGTCAACCTCAGATCTGCACGTGGATTCGTTTGGTTGGATGGATGGGGACGTCCAGGGTCATTGTGGTGCAGATCGGAGAGGTGGGCGATGGGGTGGCCGGAGCGGCAGCTCCGGCGAGCCGAGAGGGCCGGAGTCGGCCGCGGGACGGCGGATCCGGGGCGCGCCTGCCCGGATCTAGCCGGGGCGAGGCCAAACGGTGACGAGGAGGCGGCGGTCGGGCGGCGCGGTGCTGGCGGCCGGGAGCTCGACGGGGCGGAGGCGCGTGGCGGCGGCATCCCGGAGGCGGGGTATAACGCCCTCGATGCGGCTATAGCTCCCACGTGTCGAGGCACGACTTAGAGGCATAACCGCATTGAAAGCAGTGTCGCAAGTCAGGCAATCATTACAACATCCCATGTAATATATAATAAAAGGGGGAGATAACATAGTTGGCTTACACTCGCCACGTCACATCAGAGTACATAAATAACATCCATCAAACAAACACTCATGGCCCGACTGCGGCGCCAAAATAGAAAAGAACCCCCCAACATGCGACAAGGTCCTGAATCGATAACCCCAACTAGGCACCACTACTGATCATCCGGAAAAGACACGTAGTATCGCTGAGAGTCCTCGTCGAACTCCCACTTGAGCTCGTAATCGTCAACTGGAGCAGAAACACCTGGACCTGCATCTGGAGTTGTAGTATCTGTGAGCCACAGGGACTCAGCAATCTCACACCCACGCGATCAAGACTATTTAAGCTCATAGGAATGGATAAGGCAAAAATATGTGGAGCTGCAGCAAGCGACTAGCATATGTGGTGGCTAACTTATACGCAAAAGAGAGCGAGAAGAGAAGGCGAAGCACGAGCGAGAAGCTAAAGGAACATCCTGCGCAAGCATAACTCCAACACCGTGTCCACTTCCCGGACTCCGCCGAGAAGGGGCCATCACGGTAACACACACGGTTGATTCATTTTAATTAAGTTTAGTTCAAGTAATCTACAACCGGACATTAACAAATTCCCATCTGCCCATAACCGCGGGCACGGCTTTCGAAAGTTCAATCCCTGCAGGGGGGTCCCAACTTAGCCCATGACAAGCTCTCACGGTCAACGAAGGAATAGACCTCCACCCGAGACACACCGATCAGACTCGGCAACCCGGTACAACAAGACAATTCGACAGGTTAAAACAAGACCAGCAACACCGCCCGAATGTGCCGACAAATCCCGATAGGAGCTGCACATATCTCTTTCTCAGGGCACACTCAGATGAGCGCTCCATACAACTAAAACCAAACCTCGAGTTTCCCCGAGGGGGCGCTGCACAGGACTCTAGTTTGGACCAACGCTCAGAGGAGCACTGGCCCGGGGGGGGTTAAAATAAGATGACCTTCGGGCTCCGGAAACCCAAGGGAAAAAGAGGCTAGGTGGCAAATGGTAAAACCAATGTTGGGCATTGCTGGAAAAGCTTTAATCAAGGCGAACTATCAAGGGGTTCCCATTATAACCCAACCGCGTAAGGGACGCAACAATCCGGGAACATAACACCGATATGACGGAAACTAGGGCGGCAAGAGTGGAACAAAACACTAGGCGAGAGGCCGAGCCTTCCACCCTTTACCAAGTATATAGATGCATTAAGACAACATAGCAATATAATGATATCCCAACAAGAAAATAAATGTTCCAACAAGGAACGGCTCCAATCTTCACCTGCAACTAACAACGCTATAAGAAGGGCTGAGCAAAGCGGTAACATAGCCAATCAACGGTTTGCTAGGACAATGGTGGGTTAGAGGATCAACATGGCAATTGGGAGGCTGACAAGCAAAAGGTAGGCATCGTAGCAGTGGCAAAGCAAAAGAGCGAGCAAACTAGTATAGCAAAGATAATAGTGATTTCGAGGGTATGATCATCTTGCCTGCATAGTTGTCAGAGTTGACTGGATCCTCACAAGCAAACTCAACGGGCTCCTCGGTAGCGAACTCGTCTCCCGGCTCTACCCAACAAGACAAACAAGCAACAAGGATACAATCAACCACGGGCAAGACCAAGCAATATGATGAAATGACGATATGCTATGCGGGATGCGATGCGGGATGCAAAATGCAAGATATGACAGGAAATGCGTGAACCTGGCATCAACTTGGAAAACAAAGTGTGCCACTGGATAGAGGGGATGAAATCGCTTGAAAACGATATAAAGATCATTGGAATCGGAGCTACGGTTTGGAAATGGCGAGCGTTTTAAGATACGACACCGGTCTGCGATTTACAGCAAGTAGGCATCTAAATGCAACGAAATGAACATGCTACAGCCACCAAACATGGAAACAAAATATATGGAAGTGATGTACACAAGATGGTTGACAAAACACTAGCACTGAGCCATAGGCAAATTCATTCATTAAGAGGTTCAAACAAGCATGGTTAAAACGCAAATGCAAAACAGATTCCAGACTTAGTGAAATTAACACTAGTCTGAAATTTCAGATCACGATGCTCTCTTCGGAGCAGCAAAACAACATGATAGAAAACCTGAACATGACAAGTAAGAACATGGCATGGAGCTACTCAACAAGCTTAACAAAACACCCAAAGTGACCTGGGGCCAAAAGGGTTCACAAAATACTCTACCGAGCTCACGAACATAGCTCGAACACAATCAGTTTTCAGACTTAGTGAAAACTGAGACACGCTGAAATATAACTCACGAAGGCATGTAAACGAGCTCGATGCACTCACTACGGTGCAAGTCATGGGAAGGAAAGCATATAACCAGCAAGAAGGCACAATGTGCTAGCTACACATGGCAAGAACAAAGGCATAGCATGCATGGAACACTAACGGTAGCATCGGCAAAATCGCAAACAAGTTGACGATCTGCCCAGATTAACAACGAAGCAAAAGTTGAGCTCGATTGAGTCAACCTAGAGCACTCCACATGTGCAAACAAAGACATGGATGGATAGAGCATAACATAAGTATCAAAATTCCCTTACTGATCATCCTCAAAAGAGGCACGGATCACTAGGAAACAAGCTGGACATATAGCATCATGAACTAAAATATCCCAGACTTAGTGAAAATCACTAAGTCCCTGAAATCTGCAATCTCAGGTACCTCTCTTCGCAAGCTTGCACAAGACAACACACACATCCTAAAAATACATGGGTGGCACCTCTGGAAAGAAGACAAAATGCTTAACAATTCATCCCAAAGGGGCACAGGCATATCATGCACGAATTAAACATGGCAAAAATGACAAAAGTGCATGATGAACTAACGGATCTGCAATTTAACTCACGAAGCCTCCTTCTAACAGCATTTTGGGCATCAAGATGACCTCAAATGCAAATGATGCAATGGAATGAAATGATGTACATGTCGAGGCGAAGATTTTGGTATATCATATGCCCAAAACGGAGCTACGGCTGCGGAGATACAAGCAGTCAAAGAATGCATAAAACTAGGGTTTCTGGACAAAAGTCAACGGGGGGGGGCTTGGACCTGAGATCTGGAACCGCACGGAAACCGAGGAGGCGCCGGAACACTGTAGCAATGGGGCGTCGCCGGAGCTCGTCGCGGCTCGCCGGAGGAAGAGGGACGGCGGCGTCGGGCGCCGGGGCGACGAGGGGCGGAGGCGGCGGCGAAGAGCGGGGGCGGCGGCGTAGTGGCTTCGGCCACCGGAGTCGCTGGACGGG
>NC_057804.1:120229031-120233749 GCF_018294505.1 Triticum aestivum
GAATTTCAAAGGGGGCCTTGCCCGAACTTGCTTGAAAGCTGTTGTTGTAAGAGAATTCAGCATAAGGAAGACAGTCCTCCCACTTCATGCCGAAGGAGATCACACAAGCCCTGAGCATATCTTCAAGAATTTGGTTGACACGCTCGACTTGACCGCTTGTTTGAGGATGGAAAGCTGTGCTGAAGCGGATGTTGGTGCCCATGGCCTTCTGAAAAGAATCCCAAAACTTGGAGGTAAAGATGCTGCCACGGTCTGAAGATATCACTTGAGGAATACCGTGCAGAGAGACAATGCGAGAGGTATAGAGTTCCGCCAATTGAGCTGCAGTGATCGACTCTTTGATAGGCAGAAAATGCGCCACTTTGGTGAGCTTGTCGATGACAACAAATATAGCATCATTGCCACGCTTGGACTTTGGAAACCCAGTCACGAAGTCCATTTCAATGTGGTCAAACTTCCATTCTGAAATGGCAAGAGGTTGGAGGAGACCAGCTGGCCTTTGGTGTTCTGCCTTCACTCTTCTGCAGACATCACATTCATTCACGAATTGAGCGATCTCGCGCTTCATTCGAGTCCACCAATAAGCTTGCTTGAGGTCCTGATACATCTTCGTACTCCCAGGGTGGATGGAGAGGAGAGAGTTGTGAGCCTTGTTCATGATCACCTTACGAAGTTCACCTTTGGGCACAACAATTCGATCCTCGAAGAAGAGAGTGTCCTTGTCATCAAGTCGGTAGCACTTGTACTTGGACTGACTCTTTGCAATACCAATCTTCACCTTTTTCACCATAGCATCAAGAAGTTGGGCTTGGCGAATCCGGTCTTCTAAGGTAGGAGAGACTTGAAGGTTGGCGAGGAAACCTTGAGGAACAACTTGCAGATTAAGTTTGCGGAAAGCTTCACAAAGCTCGGGTTGATAAGGCTTGAGAATCAGACTGTTGCAATATGCTTTCCTGCTCAAAGCGTCAGCAATCACATTAGCCTTGCCTGGAGTATACTCGATACCCGGATTGTACTCTTGAATCATTTCGACCCATCGAGTCTGCCTGAGGTTGAGATTAGGCTGAGTGAAGATGTACTTGAGACTCTTGTGATCAGTGAAAATATCCACTTTCCTTCCCAATAGAAGATGTCTCCAAGTCAACAAAGCGTGCACAACTGCCGCCAACTCGAGATCATGAGTGGGGTAGTTCTTCTCATTAGGTTTCAACTGGCGAGAGGTATAAGCGACAACTTTCTTCTCTTGCATCAGTACAGCACCGAGACCTTGGAGAGAGGCATCACAAAAGACCTCGTACGGCTTGGTTTCATCAGGCGGAGTCAGAACTGGAGCAGTGATCAATTTCTCTTTCAAAGTGGAGCAGTCTCCTCATCGCTCTGATACCAACTTATAACGCCCTCGATGCGGCTATAGCTCCCACGTGTCGAGGCACGACTTAGAGGCATAACTGCATTGAAAGCAGTGTTGCAAGTCAGGCAATCATTACAACATCCCATGTAATATATAATAAAAGGGGGAGATAACATAGTTGGCTTACACTCGCCACCTCACATCAGAGTACATAAATAACATCCATCAAACAAACACTCATGGCCCGACTACGGCACCAAAATAGAAAAGAACCCCCAACATGCGACAAGGTCCTGAATCGATAACCCCAACTAGGCACCACTACTGATCATCCGGAAAAGACACGTAGTATCGCTGAGAGTCCTCGTCGAACTCCCACTTGAGCTCGTAATCGTCAACTGGAGTAGAAACACCTGGACCTGCATCTGGAGTTGTAGTATCTGTGAGCCACAGGGACTCAGCAATCTCACACCCACGCGATCAAGACTATTTAAGCTCATAGGAATGGATAAGGCAAAAATATGTGGAGCTGCAGCAAGCGACTAGCATATGTGGTGGCTAACTTATACGCAAAAGAGAGCGAGAAGAGAAGGCGAAGCACGAGCGAGAAGCTAAAGGAACATCCTGCGCAAGCATAACTCCAACACCGTGTCCACTTCCCGGACTCCGCCGAGAAGGGGCCATCACGGTAACACACACGGTTGATTCATTTTAATTAAGTTTAGTTCAAGTAATCTACAACCGGACATTAACAAATTCCCATCTGCCCATAACCGCGGGCACGGCTTTCGAAAGTTCAATCCCTGCAGGGGGGTCCCAACTTAGCCCATGACAAGCTCTCACGGTCAACGAAGGAATAGACCTCCACCCGAGACACACCGATCAGACTCGGCAACCCGGTACAACAAGACAATTCGACAGGTTAAAACAAGACCAGCAACACCGCCCGAATGTGCCGACAAATCCTGATAGGAGCTGCACATATCTCTTTCTCAGGGAACACTCAGATGAGCGCTCCATACAACTAAATCCAAACCTCGAGTTTCCCCGAGGGGGCGCTGCACAGGACTCTAGTTTGGACCAACGCTCAGAGGAGCACTGGCCCGGGGGGGTTAAAATAAGATGACCTTCGGGCTCCGGAAACCCAAGGGAAAAAGAGGCTAGGTGGCAAATGGTAAAACCAATGTTGGGCATTGCTGGAAAAGCTTTAATCAAGGCGAACTATCAAGGTGTTCCCATTATAACCCAACCGCGTAAGGGACGCAACAATCCGGGAACATAACACCGATATGACGGAAACTAGGGCGGCAAGAGTGGAACAAAACACTAGGCGAGAGGCCGAGCCTTCCACCCTTTACCAAGTATATAGATGCATTAAGACAACATAGCAATATAATGATATCCCAACAAGAAAATAAATGTTCCAACAAGGAACGGCTCCAATCTTCACCTGCAACTAACAACGCTATAAGAAGGGCTGAGCAAAGCGGTAACATAGCTAATCAACGGTTTGCTAGGACAATGGTGGGTTAGAGGATCAACATGGCAATTGGGAGGCTGACAAGCAAAAGGTAGGCATCGTAGCAGTGGCAAACCAAAAGAGAGAGCAAACTAGCATAGCAAAGATAGTAGTGATTTCGAGGGTATGATCATCTTGCCTGCACAGTTGTCAGAGTTGACTGGATCCTCACAAGCAAACTCAACGGGCTCCTCGGTAGCAAACTCGTCTCCCGGCTCTACCCAACAAGACAAACAAGCAACAAGGATACAATCAACCATGGGCAAGACCAAGCAATATGATGAAATGACGATATGCTATGCGGGATGCGATGCGGGATGCAAAATGCAAGATATGACAGGAAATGCGTGAACCTGGCATCAACTTGGAAAACCAAGTGTGCCACTGGATAGAGGGGATGAAATCGCTTGAAAACAATATAAAGATCATTGGAATCGGAGCTACGGTTTCGAAATGGCGAGCGTTTTAAGATACGACACCGGTCTGCGATTTACAGCAAGTAGGCATCTAAATGCAACGAAATGAACATGCTACAGCCACCAAACATGGAAACAAAATACATGGCAGTGATGTACACAAGATGGTTGACAAAACACTAGCACTGAGCCATAGGCAAATTCATCCATTAAGAGGTTCAAACAAGCATGGTTAAAACACAAATGCAAAACAGATTCCAGACTTAGTGAAATTAACACTAGTCTGAAATTTCAGATCACGATGCTCTCTTCGGAGTAGCAAAACAACATGATAGAAAACCTGAACATGACAAGTAAGAACATGGCATGGAGCTACTCAACAAGCTTAACAAAACACCCAAAGTGACCTGGGGCCAAAAGGGTTCACAAAATACTCTACCGAGCTCACGAACATAGCTCGAACACAATCAGTTTTCAGACTTAGTGAAAACTGAGACACGCTGAAATATAACTCACGAAGGCATGTAAACGAGCTCGATGCACTCACTACGGTGCAAGTCATGGCAAGGAAAGCATATAACCAGCAAGAAGGCACAATATGCTAGCTACACATGGCAAGAACAAAGGCATAGCATGCATGGAACACTAACGGTAGCATCGGCAAAATCGCAAACAAGTTGACGATCTGCCCAGATTAACAACGAAGCAAAAGTTGAGCTCGATCGAGTCAACCTAGAGCACTCCACATGTGCAAACAAAGACATGGGTGGATAGAGCATAACATAAATGTCAAAACTCCCTTACTGATCATCCTCAAAAGAGGCACGGATCACTAGGAAACAAGCTGGACATATAGCATCATGAACTAAAATATCCCAGACTTAGTGAAAATCACTAAGTCCCTGAAATCTGCAATCTCAGGTACCTCTCTTCGCAAGCTTGCACAAGACAACACACACATCCTAAAAATACATGGGTGGCACCTCTGAAAATAAGACAAAATGCTTAACAATTCATCCCAAAGGGGCACAGGCATATCATGCACGAATTAAACATGGCAAAAATGACAAAAGTGCATGATGAACTAACGGATCTGCAATTTAACTCACGAAGCCTCCTTCTAACAGCATTTTGGGCATCAAGATGACCTCAAATGCAAATGATGCAATGGAATGAAATGATGTACATGTCGAGGCGAAGATTTTGATATATCATATGCCCAAAACGGAGCTACGGCTGCGGAGATACAATCAGTCAAAGAATGCATAAAAACTAGGGTTTCTGGACAAAAGTCAAGGGGGGGGTTGGACCTGAGATCTGGAACCGCACGGAAACCGAGGCGGCGCCGGAACACTGTAGCAACGGGGCGTCGCCGGAGCTCGTCGCGGCTCGCCGGAGGAAGAGGGACGGCGGCGTCGGGCGCCGGGGCGAC